>NC_133158.1:154495600-154796400 GCF_040802235.1 Manis javanica
GCCTCTGGCAACAAGGCCTTCACAGGTGGATGCTCAGAGATGTTGGTCCGCCCACCCTCAGCTTGGTAGTAGCGCCTCGGTGTCTGCCGACCCCACCAGCATGCCTGGACATATCTGCTGGCTGCATGACATTACAGCCCCAGGCTTGTAGCCAACTTGGGCAGGCAGCCTGCTGGCTCCAGGAGCCCCTCATACCATTCTTCGGTGTCCACAAGAGCATGCCTGCGGAGGCACAGCCTTTATCCATGGAATCTCTTGTTTCAGTCCATCCCTGAATGATAGCAGCCTTTAAAAAGTAACTCTTGACAATTATTTCAGAAGTAATCACAGTTCTTTGTTGAATAAGGGAGAAAAAAAAATCTGCCATAATCCGCCATTTGAATACCCACTGTCCCCTGTGGGTCTGTCCTTCCAAGTTTTGCTATGTGCATGTACTATGGTAACAGTTATTTTCTTTTATCCAGTGGCCGAATATTCTACATTTTATTTTTTTATCCATGGGAGAGGTTTTTAAGTTCATGTATAATGTAGATATGGTTTATGGAATTTTAAATGGCTCCAAAAAAGTCCTTTGTTAGATTGAGGCCGGCTAGAAATAGTGAAAGTGGCTAATTCACGGAAACCCAGGAGCCTCTGGTCATTGTGAGCCTGAGGGAGCACAGTGGGGTTCATTGTGTGTGCGATGGTTGTACCTCCACACACTGGGGTGAGCCTGGGGTGGGGGTGGCAGGGAGAAAGTGAACGTGAATTGCGTAATGCTCCACTCTGGCTCTAGGCGGCTGTTCCCTGGAGTGACATGTGAATTTCTTTTCCCTTTGGCTCATCTTGGTTGCAGGGAAACCCTCAGAGTGTTATCACCTAGGGTACCTAAGTGCAAGTCAGTTATCTTCTCAGCTGTCTGCCCTAAAGCTAGAGGGAACGCTGGGTATGCTGGTTTTCTTCAAAGAGAGAATGTTTAAAAATGGCACAGCAAACTTAATATCCAGTTAGACTTTCAAGAGTAGTTTTTCCTACATCAGTTTTGCCTTTACTTGGTGACTTTTGAGGCTAACCCCCCGTATGAGGCCCATTTCTGGCTGTACACATAGAGTAACATTTCCTCCCACCATCCTTTCTTCTCCTTCCATACTGAGCTTTTGCTGTGTGCTGGAACCGTGGGATGAAATAATGAATCAATACATGGCCTTTGTCCTAAATAATCGACATTGAGTTTCAGAGAGAAATATGAAAATGGCTTATAATATGTGGAGATGGAAGGAAATTTATTAAAGATGATGACAGCCGTTTTATTAGAAAAGTACAGAGGAAGAAACACTTAACCTGGGGTCACACAGGCCAATGGGTTTTAAGGAGAGAATAGAGTTTTGATTGATAGAAAAGAGGGCTGGGAAGACAGCGTCTCAGTTACCTATGTAAGCTTTAAAGCTGTAGCCATTTGAAGGAATCAAGATCATGAAATGAATCTGAGGTGAGGCAGGAAAAGCCGACACAGGCAGTCAGAATTCTGATTGGTGAGCGCAGGTAGCTTCCAACGAATGGTGTGGATGTTTGTGCTTATTTGAACCCTGTTGGAATATTCCTGGTTTGTTTTATGAAGGGATGTCTCTCACTGAGGATATTGACTCAGGGACATTTCCTTTTACAGTCAGGATGGCCTCCATTGGACCAATATTGTTCTCGGGCCTTTTGTTTTGTTTTGTTATCTTGGATAAACAGAGAGAAGCTGATTCATTTTTCTAGAAAAACAGGATGCACTAAAATACTGCAAGTGACAATGAAACAGACATGCTCACGTACAATAATATTTATAAAAGGACCAAACAATATGTGTAGCAGATACCTCTGTGGTGTGGCTGTCTGTCCCCTCATCCTCACCCCATCTCGATTGCTTTGAGCCCTTGGCCAAGTTGTTTGTTTCTTTGGGTCTCAGTTTCTTCAGATACCAAATCGGACCAATAACACTCATAAGCAGGCATGTCATGAGAAATAAATGAGTATAAAGTGGTAGAAACAGCACAGAACACATAGTAGACACTCTAAATAAAGCTTAGTTATGTGAAAGGAGTTGTTCATGATAGCAATATATTCACAATGATTTTAAAAAAAAGTCTTTGTATTATGGGAATGTTAAAAAATACATGAAAGTAGAGAGACTAGTGTTAATAAATTCCCATACGTATCATCATCCCACTTTTCAACAGTTAGCAACATTCTGCCATTCTTATTCATCCATCTGCTTCCTCTTTTAAAAATGTTAAAATTCGTAACAATTAATTGCTAGCTAAAGTATTTTAAAGCAAATTCCAGATAGCATATAATTTTGTGCATAGCTCTTAAGAGTGTGAAAAATCACTGGCCAAAGAAGAAACTCTTTACAAAATGGTTAGAAGCCTTTATTTTGAGCCCAGTTTTCACAGCTGAGTTTTAGCTGTTTCTGCATTAAATCAGAAGATGTTTGCAAATATATTTGCAAATATTTTATTCAAGAGTGGCATTTTGAAAGTACAAAGCGTTTTTTATAATGGAAGATTTCAAATATACTCCAATACTGGAAGAGTAGTATAATGCACCCCCTGTACCCATCATCTAAGCTGTCACTCCAGTGTCTCCTTTTGAACGATATTCATGTTGTTTGTAAAAGATTTCCTGGGTCAAAATGACCTTATTAATTTGGAGAAAGCTACATAATCAAACATTTGTATTATACTGGATGGAAAGAGATCCTTAGTCATCAATGCTGTTTGCCTTTGCGAGTGTGTCAGTGATAGCTCTCAGAACAACTGATTTGTTTCCAGATGGATTAAAAGTAAATCTGATGTTCAAAAGCACTTCAAGAAAGAGCCCTCACACATACAAGTCTTTGCAAGAACAAGTCAGGGAGGCAATACCAAAATGTTAGCAATAGGTTCTCTAGGTGGGCAAATAACGGATTTTCTCTTTCTTCTCTTTTTACCATCCAACCATTTTTCTGTCTCATTTTTGTTTGTATTTCACACTTTTTTTTCACCATGTGTCTAGATTTTTGATTGTTAAAAGAGTACCCAATGAGAATGTTAAGTTACCAAAATAAAAGAAGGCATGCAGCAGGGAGAGGTTGGCTGTACTGAGGTGGGTATGTAGGGAGGGCAGAGACCTTTTCTTAACCACCAAGTTCCTACCTTTAGTCTTGCTGCACTTGGTCCCTGGCTCTTGCCTCTGTTGCCTTGTTACTGATGGTGGGGAGTGATGCTCACATTCGTGACAGCATCCCATTAGGCTGGGACAGGGGACAGTTGACCATACTTCCTAGCCCAGTCCCTGAAGCTGGGTTTAGGTTTCACACTTGATTCTCTCCTGTCCTCTGCCTTTTCATTTCCTGATTTGCCTCCTGATGCTGGCCTGGCTTCAAGAGCTGGGTATTGGGAAAGGCTGAGATGGTGGACGCTGGGAGACGGGACGTTAGCAGAGTGACTGGGACAGGGACCTCAGAACTCTCCTCTGACCCTGAAAACATTAAAATGCTTCTCTGCTCCACTGCCACCCACCAACTCTACTTTGAAAGAAAAGTTATTACATTTCTCAGAATGGTTTTCAGACCTGTTTTGGGACCACTGTTGTTCACAGGTCAACTCTAATGGAAATATTTTAGTTACAGAGGCCTGGAGACAGGCTTCTGTAAGGCAAGCAGTTAAAGGAGCAAAACCTTAAAACTTGCAAACAGGAAGAGATGTTTTGAGGGTTCAGCAGAGGTGGGATGTGAGTGGAGAGACTTGTGAAAGGGGTTGAGAAGACACAACTTCCACCTTTAAAAAAGCCATTTATGCAAACGTGATTGTGGAAACTCTGACCTCTGGAATAACAACTGGTAGAACTCCTGTTTTCCATACTAATTTACTCATCACACTGAATATCCTGCTGGTGGAGAAATTTGGTGCCCCTACCTCATATCCTCTAGCATAGGAAATACTTAGCAACCCAAGATATTAGAATTTCTTTTGTGGCATTTCCCTGAAAAGGAGATATTACTCAGTTGGCAGGCAATTGGGGTTTCTAAGGGACTCATTCAAACCCTGTTTATCGTGTACTTACCAGTACAGAGGGACAGGGGATTATTAACGATGTTTTTTCTGTTAAGGGTCCTAAGTTTTCCAGTACAGAATAAAGACGATCCAACTGCCAAAGTATATTTCGGTAGGTGAGTTTTGTTTTTGTCTGTAAGGGATTCGAGTTAATCCATGTGAACATTTACCTAGTGCCTGTTGTAACAAAACACTGGGTATTGGCCAGAACTTGTGAAAGCAAAGAATGAATGCACCTCAGGCTCTTGGTCCTTGATCTGAATTTTGAGTAGCTCCAAGCTTTTTAGCTAGTGCAGCTCATCAGGCCGCAGTTCAGGTTTGGCCAGGATGTGTCCAAAAGAAGCATTTTGCCTGATTATTTGGTGTTTGATTATTGGGATTTCCAGCCTTGAATGTAGTCCATCTGGCATCCTCTCTTTTAGAAGTGTTTCTCTCAAGTCGTAGGATGAGTAGAGAATCCAGGGATCCCATCCAGTCTCTTGGCCCCTTACTCCATACGGGACATGGAGTAAGTCTCTGTGTTTTCCTCATTTGCCCTAATATAAGTAATGTCTGTTATGAATGAGGAGTAAACGCAAGACTATACAACAATGTAAGTGAGTGTTTTTGAGATTAAATTCACAAGCAAATGTGTGATTGAACAGAGTATCAGTGAACAAACAACTTTTGAACTCTTGTAATGCACCTTTGCTTGTGCTGGGTCCCAATGAGGTTGGCCGTAAACATCAAGGAAGCCTGGAGGAAAGGGAACGGCCTTGCCAGCAAATCAGCACGCACCATGGAACTGTGTCATTAGCAGCTAAGTCATCTGGTCCAGGAAGCTCCATTAGCCACTGTGCCACACCCCCCGCTTCTCATGTTCTCTACCGCGCTCGGGTTTGGCCCATTCATTACTCAGACTCATCATCTTGGCCATTCTGTTCCTCACAGTATTCTCTTCACCTTTCTTTTGAAACTCCCCATATTCTTCAAAGCTCAGACCAAATACCAGCTCTTTCCTCTAGTCTCCTTTGATCACCCAAGCTGGGTGTGATCTCTCTGCCATATTCAGGGGCTGGCAAACTCTTTCTGAAAAGAATAAATAGAAATATACCAACATATGAGAGCAGGTAGTCAGTCCACAACGTGCACCTTTGTGGGCTACATGGTCTCTATAGCATCCACTCAACTCTGCCCACTGCGGCACGAAAGCACTTACAGACAATACATTCATGACTTGGAGTGACAGTATCCCAGTAAAACTTTATTTACAGAAAAACGCTGCCCCCTGGATTTGGCCTGCAGGCTGTAGTTGGCCAGCCCTGACATATGTCATTGTCCACCATGTAGCTATAGCTTTATTGGTTCTGCACACATTTGCCTTGCTTGCTCATTTGTAGGCTTCTTAAGGGTAGGGTCCAGGCCATTTTGCTCTTTGTAATCCCGTGGATGTTGTATTGGTTGGAGGGTATTCAGTTGATGTTTCACAAATGACTGGACAGTGACTAAATGGCTGCTGGTTTCAGGTGTTGGCAACTTTACTGCCTTCTGGATGCCTGAGCTCTTCCAGACCTCTGGTGTCTTGTCCCCTCTCCCTGCTCTGCTAGGAGCCTTGTGTACATCTCTTGTCTGTTTCTCAACCAGCCTTCCACTACTTTGAGCAACTGCTATTTACAGCTCAAAGAATTCTTTATTTATACAGTATTGGAGACTGTTTACCCATGTTAAACTAACATTAGGTTTCTTTAAATGTGCTATTAAACGAAGAGTGACCATTTGTAACTTCAGGAGCATAACATCTGGGGTCATGATGTAAGTGAACATAGACACACTTAAAGTTATTTCCAAAGGCCCTGGGAATGGGATTTTCCTAGTTTATGCATTACAAGGCAATACTTTGTATACTGGTAGAGGAAAGAAATATGAAACAATCAAACAGAAAACGTCATTACATCTTAAAAATCAATTTGCAACCCTGAGCACATATGAATTTGGTACTTTGTTTTCATCCGGAAAACTGGCAGGTTGAAAATTTTAGTAGGGGTATTACAATTTTCGATTGTTAGAAAGTGTGTAGGATGTAAGGACAGTTTTCACATTTTGATATTAGTTCTCTCCCCCCCCCCCCACCTTATGGTAAATTTGTTTTTGCTAATCTAGGTATTTGTTAGTTTTTCTGCCTGAGCCCTTCATTGTACAAGTGACCCATTGTCGTCCTCTCAATTCAGTTGGGGAAAAGATACAGACAGACTTGTAAGTGAAGCATTGATTTTAATTTCTTTGGGAGTAAGGCAGATGAGGACCTTGGAAAAGGAAGGTTATTATTTCCTCTGTGGAAACTTTTATCTTTGTTTTCTGAGTGACTGGTAAAAACAATAGTTTGCTGTAGGGTTTCAGTAATCAAAGAAGGGGAAATAGCATGTGAGTGACTGCAGCTGGTTGGCGGGGCTTATTTGGAAGGTGAAACTTACCAAAGACACATTAACTGTCTCCTAGTGCAGGGCTTGGCCCACATTTCTGTAAAGCGCCAGATAATAAATGCTTTAGACTTTGCGGGCCATCTAGTGTCTTTCGTAGATACTCAGCTCTGCTGTTGGGGCATGAAAGCAGCCATATACAACACATGAACAAATGAGTGTGACTGAATTTTCCTGTCACAAAATACTATTATTATCTTAATTTCTTTCAGTTATTTAGCTGTTACATTAAAAAACTTTTAATTTAACACTTAACTTTTACATTATAAAGTGTAACAAGGTAAACCTGTTGGCAGGTGGAATTCAGCTGCAGGCTATCATTTGCTGAGCCCTTCCTAATAAATTTGCATGATAATTTCTTGAAGGGGTGGGGATGGTGTAGTAGTGAAAACTTTGCATATTCAGTACCTTTTAGTAGATAATCTGATTGTAATCAGTTAACGCAAATTTGTGAGGAAAATCCCTGGCGAGTGTGGATGACTCTTTAGGAGTCTGGCGTTCCTGTCTTCGCTCCCCTGATACCAAGTTGAGAGGCACTTTGGATTGGTTGCCTGTCTCGTGTATTGTAGGGTTGGACTAGATGAGTTTCAAGGCTTCAAGCAGATCTTTCTTTTTGACCCTTTCTTTGTTGCTTGTGTTTTAGTTCTTTTTCTGATGATAGTTCTTGCAATTTACCTCCCTAAAAATTATTCAGGTATTCATTGAGAAACAAATATGTTATGACTGTACAGGGCTTGGTAGTGGTGTGTAGAGGGGATGGGGGGTGGTCATAGTACAAAAAAGTACATTTCAGCTTTTCAAATAAAAATTTTTTCTGTATTGTGAAAAATAGAAAAATAGTCTCTCTTACAGGCATCAGATCAATATAAAGGGTAATTATGCATTTAAAATGAATTTATTAAAAATAACACCACTATATGAATAATTCAAAATTCAACAAAAATGTCAGATATCAGTATTTACACTATTACTGTAGATATTCATTCATTCATGCAACACATTTTCTTGAGCACCTACTATGTGCCAGGTACTGTTCTAGGTATTGAGGCAAACTGCCTCTGTAAAGCTTATGTTCTTTTTTTTTTTAATTAGAAAATTTTTTAAAAGATAAAGCTTATATTTTAAGGGGAATTTTTTGTGGTAGGTGATGAGTAAATGGTTTTATTTGTACTTTTAACAAGTGGTCTGCTTACTCACTGCTTGTTTTTCATATTTTTTTGTTTCAATTATCTCTTGGCAAATCTGAGTAATGTTTTTGAGTTACCAGAGGAAATTTTACAGTCACACAGGTCTTTGTTGACTTTCACAGCATCCTGAAGTTGTTAATCACTGAAGATAACTCTGATTCCTCGCCGACAAAGATTGAATTTAGTCCTCTAGTTATATTAGCTAAGCTGGAAAGCACGTCAGTCAATTTAAAACTTTAGGCAAGGGTAATCAAATATGTCCTTTAGAAAACTGCTTTGTCTAGTTATCAAAGGACTCAAGTTAATCCCTACTATCAGTCTTCAAAGCAAAAATAGTGAATTTATATTTGTGTTACATAATCTTCCTTGTAAAAATATTCCACATGCATTTATTCGATAAACACTAAAAAAAAATTGTGGGCAAAGAAAAGCAACTAAAAATACTTAACAATACCTGTTAAAGCTGTCTTACAGCTTTGCCTTGATGTCACAAGTTCTGTTTATTTTTATGAGAGGGTGGTGTTGGTGTTCTTGAACTTTACAGCTAAAAAAATACCACTATAATAATAGCATCATAACAATAGCAGTAATAAATAATCCAGTGCTAGCAAAAGGTGTCTCCCCCCATCATTCCCCTCTAGACTACTCCCCATCTGCTCTACTTCTGCTCAGAGCGGTCACCACTGAGTTCTTCTAAAAAAAATAAAGTTAAGCCTGGTCTTAGACATTTCACACAGTCATTTGTCACTCCTTGGGATTCTGCTCACTCTGACCCTACCATCTAGTTAATACTGGATAAGTCTCACCCTGAAAGGTCACCTCTTCCCAGAAATGTTCCCTGACCTTCCTGGAGATGGAGGACTCCCCTTGTTATATGCCTTGTAGTGTCCTTTACTACTTTAGAGCAACTGTAGTTAATTAGTTCTGTCATCATCTAACAGTGAGCTAGATGAAGGTGGAATCTGTATTGCCTATCACTTTATACCCTGAGCTTGGTGTAAGTAGATTTATTAGCTATGTCTACCCATCCTCCCCTCATAGAGGAAGCTTTTGAGGCACAGAGAGGTGAGGCAACTTGCCAAGGTTACATTGCTATCCAGGTGGAGCTGGGATGCCAACCCAGGTTTGTGTGACTCCAGAGCCTGTGTCTCATCTGGGCACTTCAGGTAGAGAATTAACCAGTATTAGCTACTACTTAATGTGATATAGTGAGAAATTTTGATATTTGCTCATCCTGTGGTTCTATGTGTCTCTTCCGGGTCTCAGTCTATCATGACTTACATATTTATAATGTTTGCTGACTAGATTTGCTCAATTACTGTATGAGGACATTGGGAATTTTGTAGAAAATTTAATGGCACAAGAATGCATAGGGAGTGATTATTTGGAACTAAGACTGCCTTGGAAAAAACAGGGCATATACCAGACACTTCTTTGTCTGTAAACAGCTTGAAGTTGGGTGAGACAGGAAAATACATATGCATGAAATAATTAGTATGCAACTAATGACAATGTCTGTCTGTTACACCTGTCTGACTGCCCTCTTCTCCCCCTGCCCAAATATCTCGGTGATACTGTACAGGCTGTGAAGTTCAGAGAGACATCCTGAACAGGAGCTGGGGGATAAGAAAGCAGCTTCATGGAGTGGCTGGGGCTTGAGGAGGTCTCTAAGGCAAGGCCACATTTTGGTAACTAGAGAAAAGGTTGTAGCAACTGTACACTGGCAAGTCCCTAGTCTAAACCTCTGGCTTAAATCTCTCTTGGGTTCCAGACCCTTATGCCCATTTGTCCATTCGATACGTCCCTTGTGTGTGCCATAGTCACCTCAAAGGCAACATAACATGTCTGAAGCGAACACTCGCAAGTGTGCTTCTCTTCCATTGTTTTGGAACTAGTAAATGCTGCTCAAGCTGGAACCTCACCCCTCATTTCTCCCTCACCCATCACACCATGGCCTTCTCCAGGCAGTCCCCCACTGCATACATTTCTCTTTATGTTACCTAGTCTAGGTTACCATCATCTCTTGCTCGGACTCCTACAACATATCTCCCTCCTTGCAGATGGCCTAACTTTATTCTGATTCGTTGCCATGCTGTGGCCAGTCATTTTCTTAAAAGACAAATGTCAATATTGCCATCTGCTTTAAAGTGCCTCATTTGGCTTTCAGATGAAGTTTAAATGCCTTAACTGAGTTTCCAAGGTCCTTGTGACCTACCTCCTACTTCCTAGCCAGACTGAATTGACAATTCTTCCTACTCATTGTATTCTCTCCAGCCTCTGAACCTTTGCACTGCTGTTCCCTCTGTTTGAATTACTTGTCTTTTCAGTTAGTGATCCTTTCATCCTCCGGTGTACAGGACTGAAAGACTTGCTGTGAGTCTCAGTACCCTGAAATACAGGGAACAAGGTGACTGTGAATCTCAGCTACTCAAGCCTTCATTGATTGACATTTCCACTTTGCATGGTGGATTAGAATGCAGAATTTATGGCTTTGGTTTCTGTGTGGGCCTTTTGCTGTGCCGCTTTCTCCTGGCACCTGTCCTCGCACCTGCCCTCTGGCTGGCCAACATGTCTGATCTAGGAAACTGAGGGAGGGTGTGAAGGTGGATCAGCAATGCGTCAGCAGGAAGGGCAGCACGGGGAGGGCTGGAGGGTGTTGGGCTTGCCTGCCATCTGCCCCCACACTCCAACACAGAAGCACGGAGCAGCTGGTCAGCATGTGGCCTGGGAGGAATGGGGCCGGGCAAGGGCCTAGGGATTAAGGCGATGCTTGAAGCAGCAACTGTGCCACTGGGAGCACCTGGCCTCCGGGAAGTCCCAGGGCTCTTTCTTTGACCTCTTTTTACTTTTGCACTTTCTGATACAGCTAAGAGTTGAGGAGATAGAATCCTAGGAGTAAACCAGTCTCCTTGCATTGATTTCCTTTGGCTTCTCTTTCAGCTGAGGAGCTCCTCTGGATGCTGACTGGAGATGGAAGCCCGCTCTGGTGCCCTCACAATGGCAGACCCCTACGCTGGGTGCTCTGGGTCTTACACCCTGTGAGCCATGATGAGGGGGTTGCTCCCAGCAAGCTGGGTGTGAGCCATTGTCTAACAGCATGATTTTAGGCAAATGATCCTGTGTTTCTTCACCTATTAAGTGGGGAAGATAATACTTATTTTTCAGGATTAGAGCATGGAATAAATATTAGGAGAATCAAAAGCAAAATGCCTTGTGTATTCTGAAATGTGAAATACATATGCTACTTTATTGTTTCTCCTAGTAATATTACTGTTTTAAAAAGTTCTGCCCTTTAAACATATTTCATCAATTCATAGCCTTTTTAATTATCCTGTGAATCATGAGTGCACATAAAATCCATGACCGTGGCAAAATAGCATCACTGACCTCGGATGTGGGAAATGTGTTCTTTACTGAGATCTGTACTGCTTCACATGCTGTTTTTTTGTATGGCATTTACGTAGCACCAGTAAAACATTCTACCATGACAGCAATTTTTTTCATTGACGTTGTCTCATAATCCAATCATTATTAGGAGAAAATGTCAGTTGGTTTTCTGTATTACTAAGAACATGAACAAAGAAAACTGTGTAACACAAAACTTTCTGTGTGGACTAGAGAAATCTAATCACTCTCATGATTTCATCAGTGGGGCAGTCCACAGCTTTAGGGCATACTGATGGGCTGCACCACTTCAGAGTAACCAAAGAAGAAACACTTGAGTGTAATGGCGCGGGGGGGAGGGGAGTAGGGAGTGTAATTAGGGTAGACACAGAAAAAAATGCAAACCTTCACAATTCAATTATTAGGATTATTCTGAAGGAACTATAAATTGAATTGTTTTTAAGCTAAAGAAATCATAAAGCAGTATTTTTATGTGACCATTTCCTTTTCCTTTGTGGTTTATATGCCAAAAATTCTCCATACATCTTCATTAAGATGACAGAATTCCTGTGAGGCCTGTCCTCATTTGCATTCCCTTGTACAGTTACTAACAAAAGAGCCTTTATGTCTCTACCCAGCTTGATTTCAGTCATGAACTCCATTTTCTTTTTATTATTTCATAGAATCTGGTTACTTGATTGAACTTAGTCAATCATTCTTGAGGATTTGGTAGGAAACCAGAGAATGGTAGTGATGAGGGCAGTTTATGAGCCCAGGATGGGCTGGGGACAAAGAGGAGCAGGTCACCAGTGACACTGGCTTCTTAAGAGGAACCAAATTGCTACCTCAGGGTATCTTGTCAGATTTTGAAAATTCTTGCGTGAAGTTAGTAATTTTTTTACAATTTGAATGTAGATTTTTACAGTTGAACCCCAGCATTGGAGGAAGGCTGGTTAGTAGCATTGTTAGGCCTTATTCTCATAAATTATTTGAACATCAGCATGGTCAATTTAAACAAGGATGAAAACAGGAGCTACTTAAGGGGTTTAGTAACCATTTAAAAGTTGTGTCATAGTAATGACCAGCCACTGGAGTGTAAGTTCTCTTTGAGATCCTATGCTTTATACCTTTGAAGTCTGTGAGATTGAGTTGGAATATCCCCTAGTAGTTAGGTCCCTCCATCTGCTGGGATTTCAGATTTGCTTAGGGCTTGGAGTGAAATGAGAGAGGCAGTGGGTGGTGGCTGCTACCGAAAATGTCTTCTTATCTTGGGGGTGCCTCCATTCACATCCTTTGCTTATTCTTTAATCCAAATCCACAGCTCATTCCAGAATAGTTGTTAGCAAAAATATATGTGAATGCCCATGCAAGAATACAAAAGCTTTTAAAATACCTTTTTACATTGTGACTTTGGAATGAAAAATTCTAACTGAACTTGACCTTCAGTTTTACTAACATTCCTTCTGAAACCTATATAGATAGTTTTTCTCCTGTGGGAAAAGTTAATTTTTCTTCCTCATTTTCCCCCAGCACTATTTGAGTGCTTGCAAAATGCATATTGATAATTTGTCTAGTGGCACCTGGCTTCTGGTTTTAGTGGCAAAAATGAAGATTATATGTGGTGAAGGCTCAAAAGGAGTTTAAAGTCTGATAGAAGTAAGACCTACCACAACGACTGGTATAAATCTCTGTGGATAAATGTAACTGCACATTTAATGCACCCCATCTCTCACATCTTGCTCACACTGAATTTCTTCTGTGTTGAGGCATCTACTCCATGCCATATGATCACATGGCTGCTTCCTTGCTCTACTACATTTAGGATTGCTTGCATTTAGAAACATGCACATCCTATTTCTCAAGTGGACTATGGGATCCTTAAAAGATATACAAGGAACAGGAAGACCTTGTTAAAAAAAAATGTACAAAAATTTTTTTCACACCTGGGTCATGCTGTTTTGTTTACAATGACATTAGAAGATAAAGAATCAGAGGGTTTATTGGTTTGGGGTATTTAGGGTCCTTGTTAACTAGAGAAGTATTAGGTATTAACTATGGGAAAGTTCTCAGGGGAGGATTGACTTTCAGTTTCAAGAAAAGGTCATTTTTTTGTTACTTCTTTTGAAATACAGCCACCTCTTAAAGTTTGTATATTTTTGAGTTCAGAAATGTTGACTAATTAGAACATGAGTATGGCTCTATATTTTACAGATAGTGTGATTTTTGGGGGTGGGGCTTAAAACATCATTTATTTTCTTCTCAAATCTGCCAGTTGGACGGACATTGGCAAGGAGAGCTTATCTCTCTGCTCAGCATGGTATCAGTTGGAGCAGCTTGACTGGGAGCTATGGCTGTCGTTTCCAAGGCAGCTCACTCCCGTGGCCAGCAAGATGGTGCCACTGTGAGTGGGGCACACCAGTGTCTTTCTGGGGGTGGGGGTATCTCTGGTGACTGCTTCCTTGGGGTATGGTGGTTGGGCTCCAAGAATGAGCATTCTGAGATGCAGAAAGTGGAAGCTGTGACTTTCTTAAGATGTGAACCCAGAAACTGGTACCATATTCTACTGGTCAAGCAGTTGATAATGTGAATTTTAAATAGGCAGTTTCCAGTAGACTTTTGGAAATACTTTATTTGAATTTCATTTAATCAAATGCATAACACCAAAGTGGCTCCTGCTTTGGGGAAGGTGGCCTTATTCCTACCAAGGAGTCAAGGAAGGTGCCAAGTCCATGAAGCACAGTTAATGCTTATTAGAAGATTTGTTTTACTGCTCCCATTCAGGTGAATGGAGCATCAAGGCCAGAGGACTGGCTCCCAGCTTGAGCTTCTTGGAGGGATGAGGAGGGCACACTTGTTAGGATTGGGGTGAGGAAGTTGGCAGGCTTCTTTTTTCCTTTATGGCCCTGGGATTATTAGCTTAGTTAATACTTAACATCATGCTTGCTCTACACCAGGGGACTTTACATACATTAACTCAGTTATATCCCCATAGGAGACCGTATTACTGATAGAATCTTATTAGAGTACTGCTACTGATTCTTAATAATGGACATTATTGTTTGAACAAATTATTAATAATCCCTTGCCCTGTTTTATTACTCTCTCTCTCTCTCTCTCTCTCTCTCTCTCTCTCTCTCTCTCTCTCTCTCTCTATATATATATATATATATATATATATATATATATATATATATATATATATATATATACCTTGTTGCTATTTAAATGTATTCTAAAGATATTCTGAAAATTCTTGGAATTTTGATGTTTTTAAACACATATCTAAATCCTTGCTCATGTTATTGTAGTTTCTCTTAACAATAGAGTAGATATTATCTTGGCATATTTTAATTTTAAGTTAAAAAAATCTGACAATGAGAATCCAAGTATTTTAGTTTGGGCTATTACCACACTGTCAGAATGGGCAAGGTCTTCCCGGCTTGATTAAGTCTTATTTCTAGTCAGCATCATTTAATAGTATTGAGATTGAGTATAATGAACACCAATGCGGGACTGTCCCTCTTTTCAGCCAAGGTCAGTTGGCAGCTTGTATGCACTGTTTCTTTATTTTGGAAAGATTTTGCTTGGGCAAAGACTCACTCTTTTAACCAAATCCTGCTTTTCATGTGTTTTTGATGGCAGTGAAACATATTTCCCAGCCATTTGCAAACAGTGCCTGTCTGGCGGGATTTCCTGGACACAGAGCCCTCGGTGACTGTTACCGGCCAACTTTTTTTGAACTTAAGTGATTAACCTGGTTATTTGTTCTGCATTTTCTGCCATGGGAACCAATAAGCTTATCCCTTTGAAACTAGCAAAAGGTTCAAGAATAATCTGCTATTAGACTTATTGTTTTCTGTAGCCTATGATCTTCGATGAATTGAATCTTCCTCCTAATATCGACCTAGTAATCTACAAGTCAGGACTATGCAGAGTGATATTAATTCCTGAACAAGGTTCCCGTGGTAGACTTTGGTCATTGCTATTTTGGAATGCTTACCTTATAGACTGACATAATCTAAACATGGCAGGAACAGAATATCCATTGAATAGGATTAAAAATTGGCTCATCAGTTAAAGGTAATTAAAAAAATTTTTTTTATTAAGGTATTACTGATAAACACTCTTATGGAGGTTTCACATGAAAAAGCAATGTGGTTACTGCATTTACCCATATTATCAAATCTCCACCCATACCCCAATGCAGGCACTGAGTTAAAGTTAATTTTATACTGCAAGTGTCATTAAAATGATCTTATGCACAAATAATTTTAAAAGCCCATATATAATGGGTTATTTTCAATAATAAGATGATTTTTTGTTTCACTTGTGAAAATGAGCAAAAGGTAAAACATGGTTGCTGCCATTGGTCAACTATTGATAGTGGCAGTCCTCAAAAAGGGAATAAGGCCCTCTAGTAATGGAAGACTACAGAGGTCCATGGGGGGGCACCCAGAAAAAGATGATATGCCCAAGTCACCTTTTCTTTCTTCTCTGTGGTGGGTTGAGATGGTTGAGAGGTATGTGAAATTATAGTGCCTCTTGCCTGTTCCCTAGGAATGCGACATAGTGAAGTGGAAGAAAAATTAACAAGGAAGTTACATTAGATGGCCTCTAAAGTTTTTTCCATCTCTTAACATCCTAGGTGTGCATGGTATGATGTGTACATTTTTGTCTCCTAGGAATAAGGTCCTTGATCATAATGCAAATGAAAGCAAATGGTGATTTGATTTTAAAAAGTTATGTATGTTAATGCTTTTCAGAAGCAAAGTCTTCCTGGGGTGATGAATGTATACATGTTGTTTCCTGTTAATAATAAAACCATTTATTCTGGAGAGTAAGCCTGCCCTGAATAAATACCTGCAAACCTGGTCTACTGTGTAGGCTACCCAAGGGCTTTATGTAACTCAAGCAGCTTGAGGAGCATGGAACATAAATTTATCTAAATGCAGGCTGTAAAAATTCAGTTCAGCATAGAGGTGGCAGCTAGAAGCATGTGTTACTTTTTTGAAGTGAAGCCCTGCTTCTCATGCTGCGATGGCTGTCAGTTGCCTTTATCCTTTGTAGCTCATGCATTGAAATCCCGTAGGCTAGTGAGATGAGTTCCTCCCTGCCTATTTTTCTTCTCTTCTCTTTCTGTCTCTCTCTTTCTCTGTATCTATCTGTTGTTTAATACCTCATCAGTCTCCTCACGTGTGATTGGACCTGAGAACATTAATCTCTGAGTAGTCAGTGGGCTCAGGAGAGCTAGTAGGAGACCAGGGCCACGGTCACCATTGCGGATGGCCGCTGGGAGCCAAGCAGGGGGGGATGTGCACAGTAAGCAGAGCTTAGGAGCCAAGAACCCAGAGGACTACCTTTGTTTAGAAAGTGATGTCTTATTCTGCACAGAGCCCACAGGGGAATTCTTGGACTCCACTGGGCTTAATTCTTTAATATATTTATTTTCTTTTAATTTTGGATTCAGATTCTTAAAATTCTGAGTATCTTCTTTTTTTCTCCCAAGGGACACTAACAAGAAGGTAAAAGAACTTTTCAGGAGTGCTTGGCTTTGGTGCCAGGCAGACCTGGGTCCAAATTTGTATACTATTTATGAGCTATGGGACTTTAGGCAAATTTCTTAAACTTACTGAACCTCAGTTTTCTCATTCATAGAATGGGGATAATAATTTCTGTTTGCAGGATTATTGTAAGTATTAAATGAGATAATGATGCAAGTACAATTCTTGAGATCCTCTGGGAGACCAGCAGTGGGGTGGTAGCTAGTACTAAACAGCTTCAAGAAGGTGCCTGCGGTTGTATTCTTGACTTTGATATTGTGCTGTGATTTTTTTACTCTTAGCTCCTAGTCTGACATGCTGCTAAGAAACAAAGATGATATGAAGCATCTATTGGGAGAATTTGCTTTTATGGCTTTAATGGTCCACTATGGATCAAGCGTCAGCACCTGTGTTAGGCACTGTAACATGTTCAGGGACCATCACTCTCTACTGGAGGTGGACCAACGACACCTGCCTGAAGGCATGCACTCCCTTGAATAGAGATGCTGATTGTTTTCAGTTAAACAGGTACAGAAAAATCTGTACAATCATAATGATCAAGTTGGGAAGAGCTTATTTCTCTAGGAAAATAATCACTCACTTAACAGATTTGCAACAATTATTTTTCAAAGAGAACTCTCTGCACTTAAAGTGTGAGTAAAACAAACCAAATGGGAAGGGATCTCAGCATAAACTTTCAGAAGTAGAATACATTTGTGTCCAAGGTCGGACTCCTTGCTCTGCTTGCAAGCATCCTTCTCAGAGCGGTCTACAAGTGTCCCATCACTTACTATTTTATAGCTTCAGAATGCTTATACTCATTCTCCTGAGTACCTCTTCCAATGCTGTTTTAGTTTTTCTCTGTCCTTTATTAGTGGATCCTTGAAGCACGGAGTAGTAGTCATTGTTGTCAGCGTGCAGAGTCACTGACATTTTTTGATACTCTGTTTCTGCATCAATAAAATACTAATATTGGCATTGCTTACCTAACAGAGTTATTGTGAAGCCCATAAGAATAGCAAACCTTTATGAACAATTACAAGGTGCCAGGCACCATGCTAAGAGCTTGATGAGCCTTAGTAACTTTTTTAAGATAACTTTATGGGAAGATGCTTTTGCATTGATAATAATAATGGTTGGTAGCTAATGCTTATTTATGGCTTCCTACCGCCAGGCTTTAAGATCTTTGTGTGTCGAAGGTATTGGTAGGAAACTGAGGTACAGAGGGATGAAGTAACTTGCCTAAGTTTATACAAGCAGTAAATGTAAGAGCTAGGACTGGGACACGGTCTGGCTCCAGACCTCTTTTGTTTTGTTTTGTTTTGTTTTGTTTTCATTTTCCCAATGTTATTGAGATATAACTGGCATAATTTAATGTGTACAACGTAATGACTGGGCATATGTATGTATCTCAAAATGACTATCTCACTAGTGTTATTTACCATCTATTATTTCACATAGCTACAATTTTTTTTCTTGTGAGCACTTTTAAGATCTTCTCCTTAAGCAACTTTCAAATATGCAGTATAGTATTGTTAACTATGGTCACCTTGCTGTACATTACATCCCTCAAACTTCTTTATCTGATTACAAGGTTTGTACTTTTTGACCACCTTCACCCATTTCTCCTACCCTCAATCCCCTCCAAACCTGGTAACCACTATTCTGTATCTACATTTTATAGCTAAAGAAACTGCAAGAGAGCTGAGGAACTTGTCTAAGGTCGCACTGCTAGTAAGGGGCAGTTGGTCTTCAAACCAGTGCTTGCTGACTCTGCTGCGCACACCATTGCCTGTGGTGCAGTATGGCCTCAGAGTCTGAGCCTGGGGGATTGGGTACACTCTGAGGGCTTTTTGCCCTCTGCTGCAATAGCAGAGAACATGCATAGCAAGCAGGTCACCTTTGAAAACCTACTGTACCAAAGCTGTTGCTTTGTGTATTAAAATCTACAGTTTCTTGCTTTTTGAGTTTCCACAGAGAAGTGGGCTCTCTGAAGTTAACTGGTGCACCGACATCGCAACAGGTTACAGTTCTGGGACAGCTCTGGTGCCAGGGCCTGCTTAGGGTCTAACAAAGATGTTAGAAGTGCCAGAGCTCACTTCCAGTGGCAGTCCAGAAGAAAAAAGAATTCCTGAAGGCCGCTCTGTTCTCAGTGGCAGTGTCTGAAGGAGCAGGAAGGGGTGTGATGGCTTGTCTTTGGAAAATGTCCCAGTGATTACCAGGTTTAAGAACAAACTTCAGCGTTTCTCTTAGGACGCCTACCATCTAATTATTGTGATACCTGGAGTTGAGAGGGAAGTGTGCCATTTGACTTTATTTACAGCCAGAATTCTATGTCTGCTGAGCTAATGGTGTCTGCTCACACTTTATTTATGGAGAACTTTGAAAATTAATTGGGGAGGAATTCTACTGAAATTGATTTTGATAGCTTGGGACCAAAAAGACATGGGAAGGGTTTTACTGTTAAAGAGCGAAGGAATTTCACAGCACTTGCTATTTTTGACAGTTTAGAACCCACAGTCTCAAACATACAACTAATACAACTAGAGAAAAAGAGTATAAATGACCCAACATGAGCCCCTTACCTAGACTTAAGAATAGGTAACATTAGCTGTATTTGTTTCATGTATATTTTTTAATGGAAGCATTTTCAAGCAAAAAGATATGAAATTTAAACCTAAATATTTAAGTACATATCTCTAAGAGTAAGGATATTTTCTTATGTAACAAAATCACCATTTTCAGACCTAACAAAATAAACGATTTATTCTTTTTGTTTTCATTGTGAACATTTACAAACCTGAAGAACTGTTGAACAAGAGTGTACTCTTCTTTCATCTAGATTCAACAATTTTTAACAGTTTGCCACATTTCTCTCTGGATGTATTCTTCTTCACTTTTTTTACTAAACCATTTGAAAGCGAGTAATAGGCGACCTGAAACTTTACCCTTCATGCTTTAGCATGCATCACCTAAAAATAAGGACATTCTTTTACACAATAACAAATGCCACTATTAGACCGAAGAAAATTTAACTTTAATTAAATAATATAACCTAATATGCAGCCCTTAGTAAAATTCTCCCAGTTCCAAAGTATGTGGGTTTGTATTGTTCATTTCCAACCCAGGGTCCAGTCCGGGTTCACATACTGCATTTAGTTTAATGTCTCTTTTTGATTCAAAACAATACTACTCCTTTACCACCTTTGTTTCTTTTTCACATGAACAACTTTTTTTTAAAGCAACTTAGAGCAGTATTCCACATGGGCTCTTTATGATTAAATTAGGTCAAAAAATTTTTGACAAAAAAGACAACATAAATCATTTTGTGGATTTCTTATTGCATCACATAAGATACAAACAGTAATTCCTTGGTGTCACCTAATCTCAGTATATACTCAATTTCCCAGTTGCCCCAGGTCAGGTTTTTACATTGGTTTGTTCAAACCAAATATTTTGCAAATATTCGAAGTATTTTTAAAAAACAAAGTAGAAAATAAGCCCCAATCTTAATGATATTATTTGTAAGTGCTTTAGGTTAATTCTTATGCTTCTGTTAGATGGCAACTATACCCCTTTTTCTTTTATTACTTCAAAAAATGAAGTGTAATTTTTGTTGAAAAGTATGCAAACCTTAAGTATACTGCTGGATGAATTTTCACAAGTTGAACACACCCACCTAAGCAGCTTGTAAGAAACAGGACATTCTTTGCTTCAAGAAGAACCCCTCCTGACCATTTCTAGACCCTGTGGCCCCCCAAGGATGCCTCTGTTCTGATGTCTAATGTCATGAGTTCATTTGCCCGCTCAAAATGATTACATCTATTTCCCTAAAGGGAGCACAAATTAGAGAAGCTATGAAAAATATGTATATTTTAGTTACACATTATGAAAGTCCACCTTCAATCAAAGACATTTTAAATGATATACTGTATATATTTTCACACAAAATAATTCCCACAATTATGTTTTACATAATGGTTTCATTCAGTGATTCTCCCTGCTTTCCCAGAAATGGGCTTTCATCCAAAACAGTAAAGGTTAGGTTATCAATAGAACTCAAAGGGCATTTTGTTTCCATTTGTATAAGTCGTTTAATGTTTTTTAAGTCCACGCATATGTTAACAATAGAGGCAGTCAATTACAGGGGAGCTTAGCAAGGCATTCTTAGAGTTCTCCTCAGTGGTGAGCAGTGTCTAAGCCAATTTGAGAAAAGAGCAACTCTTTTCACTGAAGGAAATTATTTTAATTAGTAACTCTCAAAGGATAATACACAGTCAACTAATTCTGAAATCTCCTGGCTTTGAGACAAGTAATTACAATGAACATACAATTAAAAAAGAAAGAAGAAAGAAAAGAGGGAAAGAGAACTAAGAAGGGGGCATGTACAATCAATTAAATGCAAGTAATTTCATTATGAGGTCGTCATGACAATTTTATGGTACATTAACAGTGTGGAAAAGCATGCATCCTGCATTCTAGTAAAAAATGGAGAGAGAGCACAGTGTATGTGCAAGTTTCTTGACCTGAGATTTGTACTCAGGATCTTCTAGAATCTACGTGTTTGGACTGTGCAGCTGCTAACAGGTAACTTTGTAATGGGCTGATCCGGTAGGGGAGAGATGGAGGCCTGCTGATTCATGGTGTCTGGTGAGGCCTTCTGAGATTACTGGTATGCTCCATGTAAATTGCGTCATGTGGGCCCCGCATTCTGCATCTGAGTGATAGTGCAGTAGGCACCTGAGTTGGACTTTACTCTGTGTCCCTAGAGTTTTTTGGGGGAATAGGAATCTACCTTCAATGATGTGGTTTTCAATGTGACATGCCCTAGTGACATTAGTTGTGCAGTGACTTGCTAAAGTTAGAAAGTGAGAATGAACAGCTGGGTTGATGGTCTAGTGCTAGTTTCCCACCAGTTATTTCATGGGGGTGGAGAGAAGCCACCCCACCCAGAATGCTTTGCAGCAACTGTAACCAGAGTCAAGGGAAGCTGCATTTTGAAAGCACATTAAGAATAGACACCCATAGGCTCCTGATTTTAAAGTAAGGAAGAAAATTAAAAGCTTCCAGGTACAAACTGCTCAGTTCACTTATTTAAAAACACGAGTTTAATTTAACGCTTTCATATAGGGAAATGCATACATACATATATGCACACACAATTACACACATGTGTATTTATTAACACATCATACAAATATACATGTGTACATATGTGTATAGGCATGTATGCATTTCCCTATATGAAAGCTTGAATTTAACTTGTGTTTAACACACACACACCCCAATGTATGTCTTTCTCTCTTTATCTCTAATATATATTAACTCTGCTTTGGATAAAATTTGTCATTAGGATGCTGTGGAATCAGGGCTTCATAGCAACACACTCACATTTGCCCACTGACTGTAGGAACTGCCTGTGGTTTTTTAGTTGTCAGTTGGGTATAAAAATACTGCTTTAATGTCTGTAGCATATTGTGTCTTCAGACAATGCTGCTGAAATGAATTTGAAGCCATACTTGGAATAAATACCACAAAAAGTATATTCTAATTCCTAAAATGTATTCTGTAGCATATTAATAAAGTGAAAAAAGATTATACCTTAAATAAAAGAAATAGGGATTAAGCTAATTTAAAGCTAAATATTGAGTTAAGCCTTTTATAATGATCCATATGTACTATATACATTTTAGGAGGGTAATATAATATTCAGTGTTTCCCAAACTTATGTGATAATGAAACTTTTTGGGTGCAGGTGTGGGGGGACTATCTTCTAGGTCCAATATCCTGTAGAACACACTTGAGGCTACTCTGACCATAACTGTACCTCCTTACAGAGTTGGCTATAAGCTTGTTGCCTGAGAAGCAGAGTTTAGGTTGAAGTGCCAGGTGAAGTCCAGCTGTGGAGCGGTGGGAGTGGTGGACTCAGAAGTGCCTTTCCCTGTGATTGCCTCACAGTGACTCAGCACTGACTCCTCCTCTCCTGCCCACCTTAGTGCGCACCCTCATTTTCATCTGTTAGTCAAAATGGTTGTGTTGTGGAAATTCTCCAGACTAAAGCTCAGCTGCCTGGCTTAGCTTAGCCTTCTTTTGTAGGACCATGTTGACAAAAATTAAATATTCCAGGATCATTTTGACTTAAACTAAGAAAATACAGATAGTTCATTTAGATAGTCATATAAAGTCAAGTTTCTATCAGTTTCCTCTTGATCACATTTCAATGTAATAACAGGCTTCCACCCTTTTCTCACATTAGACAACATATGATAACTAACATTTGTACATTTTCTTGTACTTTGTATTAACATCCTTTTTATTTGTGTCTCAGTATGCAATCATGAATCTTTTCTCAAAAGCTGTTTAAAACGAATGCAAATCCTAATCCCAAATGAAATGTCTCAGCTAATATAAATATTTTTCTTTTAGAGTGAATCACAAAACTGTACTGCTTGGAAATGTTAAAAATTTATTATAGAAAGCTTAAAGTAGCTTAGAAAAATTGGAATTATCTGCAGTACTCTTTTTTCTGTGAAAAAAATTAAGTAGGGAAAATTAAAGTACACGTTGAGTTTCATTTAGTTAAGTAATTATAGTCATTGTCAATTTTAAAGGCTAGTAACCTCACATATTACAGAATGACCACATTTGTTTTATGAAATATCAACCCTATTCAAACACTCTTCCTAGTAATCAACATTAATAAATATTAAAGACAAGTCAGGCTGAAGCTATTGCTTCTTCCTGAAGGAACAGGCTTTCCTTGAGCCAGGGCCTTGAAAACCAGCCCGAGCTCTGGCTCAGCTTTCCAACAGTGTGCATAGCAGCACCTTCAGTTGCTACCTTTGCATTGCCAGTCCATCTTCAGAGTCCTTTTACCTTTTCCTTTTAAGTCATAGCAGAAAGTTTGGCATCTGCTTTGTATTTGGTTTATGTTTTTAAGGTTGTATTTGTATTTCTTCCTCTCCTTTCTCCCTCCATCAACTATGGGATCAGATGGAGCTAATTTGTTTTACTGTCACGAGAGTCCCTTTTGACAGGATGAGCCTGGTTAAAGCCAGGTGGTTAAAAGGTCAGCCTCTCAGGCAAGTTTCCACACCATGTGACTCAAGGACTACAGGAGGGATGAGGAGGGATGGTAGCATGTGTTGAAGCAAAAGGGGGAAGAATCTATCTAGTGGGACCTTTTTTCTGAAGGAGCAAGCCTGCAAATGTTCCAAGACAGTCAGGCTGTCCACAGCTCTGGTTGGGCATGCCCTCTTCTTCCTTCCTAGTGGCATCGGTTATTCATGTCAACCTCTGCAGGTTCACAAGGCAGTATCATGTCATGGAAAAAGCTCTTGAGAACAGGATTGGACTCTTTGCAGTGCCACACAGAACCTCAGGGAATTTGTTGTCGTTTAACTACTCCCAACTCAGTTTCTGTATCTTAAAAATGAAGATTAATGAATCTGTTATGTGAGGATCAAACTAAGATAATCTTTGAAGGTATAAAATGCTATATAAATGTCAGTTGTTACTATTGGGCATTATTATTACCATCATTATTGTGAATGTGATGTATGACTAATATGAATTATTATTAACATGACTATCATTATTAATGATTTTTAATACTGTTTTGTTCATGCATTCCACATACATTTACTGAGTGTCTGCTGTATGTCAGGGCCATCGTGGGTGGCACCTGGCAGAGGGTCAGTCAACCAGTCTGCTGAATCAAACAGGAATGAACTGATAATATTGTCATTTGTTTTAGAGGATATTGTAGCATTTCCTAGTGTTCATGTCCTTCTGGAGACAAGTAAAAAACAAATCCTCCTGGATGAGTTTTTTGAGTACTGGATATAGTTTGCATATCCAGTAAGATATGCATAAGATTAAAATGATACAGATATTGAGAAGAAAAAAGATTTGCTGGTGGAAACCTATTAAATACATACATTCATCCATTACTCTTTATAGTCATTTATTCCGTGACTAAAGTTTTTGCATCTTCTCTATGTATCAGGTCTTCTACACTTAACCCACAATTGGAAATGCTGAGAAGTTGAAAGCTTATTAAGTCTCCTTCAGTTTCAACACCACTGAAAACAGTCTCATGAAAAGGAAAAATCTAAATGTATCCTGTAAAGAAAATTCCATTTCCTCTCACAATTATTATGATCTATATCCTACTTCATTCCTTGCAGAGAGTTCCTCTCCAAGTCAATGGGAATTGCATAAAGGGTCTGAAGGCAGGATGTGGCTGGGAATGGGATGAGAAGGATCTTTGTGGCTGGTCATCAAGACTAAATTTAAACTATTATTTGGAGTGTATATATAATTAACATGGGGATTAAAAATGAAAAATACAGTTGCAAGGGTAGGTTTCTTCCTTTAATAGAAAGAAAAAAGGAGGGACAAGAAAAAAACGCAGTTATATGAAACATGCATTCTTTTTCATAAGAAAAACCAAAAATAATTTAATAATTTCATCCTAATCTTACGAGATAGAGTAAATGCTCTCCCTTCTGGATTAGGCAGATGACAGCAATAACAGCTCCACAGCTGGGAGTCTCGGGAGCTGACAGGTGCCCTGCCTGACCTGTCGCGGGAGAGCTGCTCCTGTCTGTTGACGCTTGTTCACAGCTGCCCCTCTTGCTCAAACAGCTGCTAGAGGCAGCCACAAAATACTGCTAAATTACAGAATTTCCCTTGATCCTTGTTATCCCTTCCTTCTACTTGCCTCCCCCTCCCCCCTGCCCTTTTGTGCCCCTCCCTGGTTCAGAGCACCTTTAGGCTAAGCACTCCTGGAGTATCACCATGGTGCCTTTTCACCTCACAGTTAAGGGACCGACAAGATTTTCAATTCTTCATTCTAGCTGTGGAATTATTCTGAGGCTGTAATTAGCAGTTACAAGCTCAAATGTGGAATGCAACATTATTTTTAAACAGGAAGTGAATTCATTTTGGTGCGAGGAGGATAGCTTTTCTCATTTTCTCTTTTTTTCTGATTAAAAAATGATGCTTATTGTACAAAATAAAGTACAAAGAAATCCAAAGATATGAAAAAAGCCTACCCCATTCATATATATATATTAATCAAAATGGGATTATGTTCACTTAGCAACAATGTATTGCAAATATCTTTCCATTTTAACACTATAGATCTATGTCATTTATAGTGTCTATTCAGTCCTCCATTGTCTGACCAAACCATAATTTCTTTAACTGTTTAACACATTTAAGATTCAAACAAAATTGCAGTGGACATCCCTGTAAGTATGCATACATTTTGCATACTTGTACTGGTGTTTGGAATTACTTTTGTGATTAATAGGGACAGAAAATGAGATTGTTTTGTTTCTCGCTAACATTAAAGTAGTAATTAAGGTTAAGTAAAATAAGATAAGGGCTGGCTTGATGGCTCCACATGCACTTTTTTCTGCTTTGTCGTTTATATGGAGTGACCTCCATTCCTCATGATTTAATAAGGCTGATGTAGCTCTAGCCATCATGTCTACATTCCAAACTGGAGGAAAGAAGAGTGGGAAGCAGAAAGGCCTGTGTCCCTTCCATTTAAAGAGCTTCCCTGGAATCCCACATAGGACTTTTGTTTATTGTCTAGAACTTAGTTCTCTTGGCCACACCTAGCAAAAAGCGAGGGCAGGTAGGTACTCAGGAGCAGTCAGCCATCTCTGCTGTATCTGTCAAATTGTTTTCTTGGTATATGCTTTATGGAAATGGGAGTGGCTAGGTCAAAGTTTTGGAAAGGTTTTTGTTAAAACTATCCTCCAGAAACACGGTGCCAAGTTAAATCTAGTAATATGCAAGAGTGACCCTTAGTAAGGCTGTGGGTTCTTTTGTGAACATTTTATGGGTATTTTTAAAGCTATTTTCCTGAAGCTGTGTTTTTTTCCTTTGTTTAAATCACACATTTTACAGAGGGTGGTATGGGTTTTTTTTTTTTAACTATGTTTACAGTTTTTCTTCAAAATCTGTGTGTGAACAAGGAGAGCATATATTCTAAACATTAGAAAGATATTTGCCTGAGAATTTAAATGTTATTCACTCATATTTCCTCCACGTCTAAGAAAACTTATTTGAAGGGTGAATTAATTAAACTGAGGTGGCCATCCCCTAGTTTGGGAGATCTCCCTGCCAATTAAGTAAAAGGCACAGTGAAACAGCTGCTCCACCCAAGTCAGTGTTTAGACATAAGTGTCCTGATTTCTCTTGTGTGGCGATGTGGCCATCAGCAGCTCCAAGAATAAAAGAATCATTTGTTTGCAGTTCCTTCTTCTTGGGTAGGATCTATTTTCTCCTTCAGTGAAAGGATATTAAGGGTCACCAGTATTTGATGAATTTTTAAATTTTTATTGCTTTTGTCTAGATCTAAACAAATTTGGTGTCACTCCACTGCTTGATTGGGTTGGTTATCTCAGTCTTTATTTTATCTTGCATGTCATAGAATAAACTTCACTTCTCTTCAGAGTAAGAAAAGGGATCCCCGCTCCCCCACCCAGAGCCGGATTATATAAAAACAGGATTCTAGTGCTACTTTTCAGTCAGAACTAACTTTGAAAAAAAATATGGGAGCTGGTGAATCAATAGAGGGAGCACCTAGTACATTCTTTCAGGTCTCCTCTAAGTTTAAAATCATATCAAAATTCAGTTATATACAGATAAATAGGTGTTTATTTTATATTAGTATTAATACTAGCCACTTGAGTGAAGAACAGTGGGGTTTGGATGGGCAAGTAAGTAACACAAAATTGAAACAGATGCACATTTCTATTCTTTCTTTGTACAATAAAAAAGATTAAAGCAGTGGTATCTTTTTTACTAACATCCACCTGTGGCACAAAGCTAACTGTCTGGAGTTTAATAAACATGTTTTTATATATAAGACTATAGTACTTTTTAGGCTAAATTTCTTTTTCCATTAGGTGAGTCATAGAAGCTTCAAGTCTAATTACATTTCTCAATGTGATCTGCACCCCTACATTTTGGGGTGAACTCTCAAGGGTCAGCTGTTGTCACCTTGTAAATGATTAAAAAACAAAATGAGCCTAAAACTTCTTGAGTTTTTCTGTTGGGAAAAATGGAATGCCATCAGATACTCTTTTTCTTGTATTTCTACCTTACACTTTTCACTTCAGGCTGAAATACCTTTCTGCTTTGAGGCTGAAAGTCTTGTGCTGACAGGGGATTGCTTACTACCCCTCAATGTGCCTAACTCAACAGGACACTTATAGGAATTGCAGCTTTGGCTTTTTCTTATGATCTGAAAGTTGTTACTAGAATGTAAAAGAGGAGGTGGAGGGGTCACTGAGGCTAGTGGGTGTCTACTTCTTTGTGTTTTGAGAATATTTTGGGCCCTACATCAGTTACTACTTAGCCACTCTATGTGAAAGCAAGTGATCTGTTGTTTTTGCAGTGAATTGATGTCCACCAGTATTTTCCTCCATTTTCTTGAGTTCATTGTTCATAGGGTGTTTGCTGATTTTTTGCATTTGAATTCCTCAGATCCCTGTGAACAGATGACATAGATTTTAAAAGAGAATTAGTATTTATAGTGTCATGTGTGTCTAGCACTGTGCAGGTGCTTTACTTTTGCTATTTGATGAAATATTCAAAACAACCTCATGAAAGAGATGTTCTCATGCCCATTTTGCAGTGGAGGAAACTGAGGCTCAAACATGCTAAGTGGAGTTGCAGTGGTCTCTTAACTGGTCAGCAGCAGAGCAAAGTTCAAAACCACTGCACCACCAAAGGTGCCAAGAAATACATGTGAAGAGACATTGTGGGCTGGATTTAAAACACAAAACACAAGTAGTGTCGATTATCTTCAAGGTTCCAGCGTCCCTCTTCCCTCCCTGCCTCGGGAGTCTAACTCCATCTCTTTTAAGGCTTCAGTTTTTGTCTTTGAGTCTCCAAATCATTTTTGTGAAATGGGCCCCTGCCTCTGAAAAGCGCCTTCAGTCTTCTCCAGACTAGGATTGGGGTTCATGCCAGTCTTTTCTGTAATTCCAGTTGTGTGGCATCTTTCAAACATGTGCAGAAAGTGACTGTGATGATCAGGGCCCAGGATGGCTCATCTTCTTCCCAGAATTAAAAAGAAAGAGAGAGAGGGAAGGAAGGAAGGAAGGAAGGAAGGAAGGAAAGGAAGGAAGGAAGGAAGGAAGGAAGGAAGGAAGGAAGGAAGGAAGGAAGGAAGGAAGGAAGGAAGGAAGGAAGGAAGGAAGGAAGGAAGGAAGGAAGGAAGGAGGGAGGGAGGGAGGGAGGGAGGAAGGGAGGGAGGGAGGGAGGGAGGGAGGGAGGGAGGGAGGGAGGGAGGGAGGGAGGGAGGGAGGGAGGGAGGGAGGGAGGGAGGAAATAAATCACACACAAAACTAACAAAAAGGAATTGAATCTCTTCACATGAATAAAGGAGAGGCTGGGTTAACCCAAAAGAACTTTTGGTTTTAAGAAGGTTTTGCCTTCTTTTTTGGGGCAAGTGTTTAATTCATTTGGCCCCATTAGAAAGAGGAGAAAGGAGTGTAGCCACAGTCTTAGCTTTGAGATATTTTACGTTGGGAGCAGCTTAGAAACAGGCAAGTAGCGTGTCAATGTGCCTTTTAAGAACAACTGGAAAAACAGCATGTTGAAACATGTGTTGGGCACAGAGAGCCTGGAAAAACAATTTTCAAAGTATTTTAGCATTTAGAGTAGCGTGGTAGCTCAAAAACAAACCTTTTTTTAAAAACTGATTGTGGGATTAAAGCTGCTTCCCAGATGTCAGACGCAGTTGATATCGGGCAGTGTATCTAACATGCATCTATCAAGAGAGAATGTCAGACTCTAGACCATTTATAATAATAACATAGGGTCTGCCCCCTGTTAATCTCCACACCACTCATTATTTCACTGCCACTACCTCCCCACCAATTTGGTTGCCAGCTCCTAGGGCCCACATTAGATCATCTTTTGTTAGATCCACCCTGGAGCAGAAGACACCATAGGCGCTCAGGACCACATGCCTATTTAAGTGGCATGAATTCAACACTACACGCTTAGAAAATCCCAATGTAAGTATCTGAGACAGTATCACTTCATCTGGAACTCGGCCATAGAAACAGTACCATGTCCTAATCCTGGCAGGAATGGGCAGCATTGGATTTACTAAATGACAGTATAATATACACAAAGCCTAGTAGACTGTACACGATGGGCCATTTAAAGGATTTTCGGTGGTAATTTTCACCACACTCCACATTTGCCAAAACTGATTTTGGAACTGAATCCCCAGAGAAGACACAGCCCCACTATAAATACTTGTTGAATGAATAAATAAAGGGATGAATGCACTCTGCCTCCTATTGATAGTTCTGGAATTCACCATTCAAAAAGAGTTTTATCTTTACTCCACTTCTTATTCCCATCTCATGTTCTTTGTTTGTGAAAAACGGGAAAGTGGGGAAAAAAGTACATGATTTATACTTGATATCTGGAAATAATAAAACAGTGAAATGAACTTCATTGTCATTCGGTTTCAATACAAGAAACAATATGATTTGCAAATCTTTTAATAGCATTATTGATCCTGGCATGAGGAGAGGAAAAATACCTAAATGTTGATAATAGAATTGCAATACAGTCAAAGTTCTTTAATAGGGCTCTTGACCTTGGGTAAACAAGCAGACAAAAACCTAGTCCTTTTCTTTTCTTGCTTTTTTAGGGGATAGGAAAAATGAGATGAATCAGGAGTTGGGCTCTGTTTGCAGAGGCAAAGTCAGGTTTGCCCATGTTGGGTGACCTTGGAACCTTGGAGTGGATGACGGGGTCCCCCAAACACAATGGCTTTCCCTCTGAAGCGGGATTGGTGAGTCACACCTCCAGGCTGTGTTGATGAGTCACTAACTTCCCAAAGTGGTTTCTCCAGAAGCAGCACGTTCATAGTGTCCCCTTCTTTCAATAAAATGTTGGCAAAATAAACCTCTGCAGGAACTGTGGGTATTACAGTCTCAGCAAGCTCACACTGCTCTTCGGGGCTACCAACAGCTCTGCTTGACTCAGCTTCTGCCCTGACCGAGTGGGTTCAGGAAGGAGTCTGCAGAAAAGTCAGTGGTGCTACGTGGAAAGGCCTAGAGTAGACAGACGACCACAGCTGGCGCAGTGGAAGTGCTAGTAGACCTTTCCCACTGCTGTGGCTCCTACTGCTGCTAATTTAAACTAGTGGAGGCTTCTGGGCACGGCTGTGATGGAAGTCGAGGATTAGAGCCTGGTAGTTAAAAATACAATCCCTGCCATTCATTCAGAATTCCAGAGAACTCTGAAATGTTTTTGAATTGGCAAGTGAATAGTAGAGACTGGAAGCATGCACCAAAATCATGCTTCTCGGCTTGTATCATCTTTTATTAGAGGATCTTAAAAAATCCCCCACTTATATATGAGTTATTCCTGTGTCATAGACTGCAGTGATGTTTGATAAGCTGCCTAAGTGAAAATCTGACCGGAACCTTTTAACTATAAATTCTTTGTGGTTTCAAAGAAGGATGAGCTTTCTCATCCAACACACTTCTGTCCTGGAAACAATTACCTTTATTGTGTGGCCTGGCTTAGTTTTTCGCTTTGGGTTTGCTCTCTGAATGATATGAATGTTTTGCTGATGGACATGTCAGCCACATACATCTGCAGCCTGACAATTTGCAATACAAAGTTCTTTACCTCTTTGTATCTTTTATGATCACGTACTGGACTAGCAAGAGATGGTCCCAATAGGATTTGAACAGAACAGAAGAATTGTAACGGACCAGTGTTATGAAAACTGCTTTGGGACAGAGTCATCAGGTGGGGTGATAAGAGGAAGCATGAAAACTTGGTGGGGGGAAGACTGATGGCTTTAGCAATAAAATATATAAAACGTGATCTATGTATATATTCAGCCATGTGAAGAACCAGCACTTTATTTCTGATTGTCAATGTATTGAAGTTCAAAAGCCAAATCCCCATGTCCAACTAGACTGATAGGGTTAGGCAGAGGGGGACAGTTTACTGGGTGGCTACTAATCAGGTTGAGTCGCCAGTTTAGACGTGGGTCATGAGCTCCCAGGCAATGGCAACTCCACTGCTGTGGAACTCCCGCTGTGATCAGCTCCCACTATGCTTGTTTTAGGTGACTGCAGAGGAACTATCCAGAGAAACAGGGCACGTCTGAGCCTGGGAGAGTTAGTAAGTGTATGCCAGCTGTCTTTGTTCCTGTTGTTGAGACCCACCTCTGATGTCGGTTGGAAGAGCTAAGTCCACTGGCAAGAAAACAAAACAAAATGAAAGGCGCCACTCAAAGAAATGCAAGATATGAGTTAGATATGCTGTGTCATTTCCTAGGTCTTGAAATTTAAATAAAAACATACTGCCAGCATGTTCAATTGAAACACAGGCAGCATTTATCCCTGAAAAACAACAAAAAAAGTGAACCAGCTTTTGCATATTTGTGTCTTAACTCTAACTGGGGAAAATTTCAAAACTTTAAAGTGAGTCTTGGGCAAGTCTTCTTGCCATCTGGTACAGGATTAAACACGGGCATAGCATTTGTTGTCTGCCAACGCGGGTCAAATTCACTTGGCAAGGCCTGTCTGGGAAATTATCAACCTCATGCAAATCCATTTCAATTTCCATTTTTAACACTTACGGGTTTAATTGAGCTGGTTCACAGCAAACAAGTTGCAAATCTGTTCCATTTAGAGGTTTTAAAGCAAATCATCTTCAGTGTTCATACATTTGTTATAACATCAAGTGGGTGGTGCATTGGTTTTTTAAATGAACAAGTTGTAATACCTGATTTTTAAAAATAAGACAGTTTACTTAGGCCCAAAATTGAGCTTGTGAATATTATGTCACAATGTGAAAATTATGGGGATATTGTAGGACTGTTGCTTTTTGAATGCCTACTCTGTGCAGAACATTTTACTGTGCCCATGGGGTCATTTCTATCATCAAAAGAGCTTATGTTCCACTGGAAGAGAAATACTAGCACCTTCCAAAAAAGAGAGTGAAGGGGCAGGTTAGAAGAAACGGGTTGGCAGGCAGGTGAGGCCAAGTAGCACTGAACGGGAATTGAGTTTTGAATGGGGCAGCCTAGGTTTTATGACCCCAGGTGGCCTTTAAATTCCCATCTCGTTCCTGTGGTTCTCTTCAACTGCATAGTTAGGCTCTGATGGAAAAGAAGGGGTAGGATGGGGACTGCTTCTGAGTCCTGCCCTAACAGCTCTATGAATGCAGGGAGCCCTGAGTAATGTCTGACACTGACGTGAAACTTCAATATATTAAAACAAGTGAGGGCAGAGAGGATGGGGAGCGAAAAGGGAAAACATTTTTATTTGAAGATGAAATCTTTCCCCACAGAAATGGGCAAGCAGGTTATGTTGCTAAGACCTTTTCTCAATTCTTTCAAAATTAAGCATTCATAGTCATTCCTATTTTTATATCTCTGTACGCTTCCAGCAATACAAAGTGTATTACATAGGCCTTCTCTATTTCAGGAGGTCTTTGTGTGGCTTCCTTCCATAAAGTTAGTATAATAGGTCATGAACTGGAGGGTAAATTCATCCAAAAACACCAGGCCTTTTCCTGGGCTATAAGAAGCCGGTAGATCCTATTTTTACAGATAAGATTTTATCTTGGCCTTTAATGGTTCTGTTGCTAGTCAGGGTTTTATCTTTACAAAATGCTTCTCATTTTTATACCTACCAGTCCATCATGCACAATAGGTGTACAGTCCATGCTTGTTTAATAAACTTGAACCAAATGTTGCCAGCCTTGGGCTTGAGGCTGGATCTGCCTTCCAGGTATTCACTGCTGAGGAAGTGGGCTTGAACTAGCCATGAAATCTGTAGGTGACGTCAGTGGTCAGAAGTTTCCAGAGCAGACCTGTTTTACCCTCACAACAAAGAACTGGAGTGTTAGCTTTTTTTCACACCTGTTGCATGGATCTGAGGGCTGATGACTTGCCCAGTTAGGCCTCACAGGTCAGAGGCAGGTGTAGGTGACACCAAGGTTGCAGTCTTGCCAGACCCACAGTATCTCAGCAGTAGGCTGTCGCCTGGAAAACGGCTATGTGAGTAGTACTTTTATCTCACGCAGTGGTGACCTAGGACGTGGGGGTCACTTGGATTCCAGCTGCCCTTGGGACTTGAGTGTGGAGGTGGGAGAGAGAATGGATTGTCAGGTAGAGAGGGTGGGGGAGGGAATGGAGGGTGGGAGGAAAACCGGAAAGATGGAAGGAAGGGAAGCCTGGAGGCCGGGGCGCTCATCAAGGTGAAAGGTCATTCAGGAGGCTGGACAGGCGGAAATAGGAACCAAGTGAACAATGCCCTGGAGGCTGCTGGGAGGGGCCAGGCTGAGAGGGAGGTAGACTAGGAGGGTGGTTTGCTGCCTATCCCCCTTGCCCCTCCTCCCCCGACTGATTTCAATTATATTTTAACCCCAAGCATAGAATTTCTCTAACAAATAAAATGGCTTTCTGAATTTGTGTCTTTCTTGAAGAATATATTCATCCAAGAAGAAAAAAATGACTTCACACAACACGGTGTTCCTTAAACTACCACTTCCAGCCAAACATCTTCCCAGAGAAGTGCTGACCTTTCTTGCCCCCAGGTGACTGCAGGCCCTGGAACATGAAGCCTGCTTCTGCATTGGGCTAGTCGGAGGTGGTTGGAGGTGAACAGTTGGCTTGTTCTCTCTGCAGTTGTGGCAGTCTGGGAAGTAGAGTCCAAGGGCCCCTAAGGAAGAGGAAAGGATGCCCCTGTTATCTCCTTTATAGGGTCTCCCCTGCCCTTCCTGTGAAACCCTTGCAGGATTTCTTTTTTAAAGTAATTAGTGTCAAGAAAAGTTTTCTTTTCTCTTAGTAACTGGTATACTTTTTTTCTTTATGAACAACACAAGGCCAGGTAGTTATCCCATTTCCCTTCTTCGGTCCCAAGAGATATGAGCCAAAATGCAGTTGATCTAAAGTAACCTTTTCGGACCCTGTGACTTTAGGATCCATGCACCATTTTCCTTTTTTTCTTTCTATACCTTTGTGAGTATTTTTGTTTTTACTGGTTCTGAAAACAATACATAATCACTGTTAAAAACCTGAAAAGTATGAATTTAGATCGAAAAAAAAAAAACACCCCACCAGTGGGCCTCTTACTTGCACATCTCACCATAAATAGCTTGGTATGTTTTTTTCATTTTTGTTGTACTTCCAAATATGAAAACTGTACAGAATATGTACTCACAGAATACACATATATAGGCAGATTGAGTATATATGTAAGTTTTCAAAAGAAATTAGACTCTTAAAAACAGCAGAGATATTTTGTTGAACTAGACTCAGCAAGGGAGTGAAATCAGGAAGGAGGTGGGAGTAGTAGGGAAGCGGGGATTAATCTGGCTAAACTGTGGGTCCTGGCAAACAGTAAGGTTACACTGAGAAATACGAGAAAGGAAATGAGTCAGTAACTCTGAGAAGGGGAGCAGAGATGAGACAGCAGTATGAAAGAGCGAATGGTTTATCCTGTTTGGGAATGGGGTCGGGGTGTGGGGGGCGTTAAATGATGTGGACAGTAAGGGAGTTTAGTTTTTAAATCAAATCATCAGTGGTGTGTGTATTAAGTTATTGTGAGCAATGTCCTTGATTTGGCATTCAGACTCGGAGTTACCATAGACATCGTATAAGCCGAGCCTTAGAGCAAAGCTGATGTGGGGAGGACTAGTCTGCAGGGAGGCTGGGACTTTAAGTGGCTTTCTTCTCAGAGTTGTTGCAGAGCAGTGAGAACTGCTCACTTAAGAAAGGCTCTCTCTTGTACTTTAGTCTTTGGGGAATACAGTGAGTGACACTTCTAATTAACACATCTGCTGGGAACAAAACTCTTTTAAAAGTGTTGGCTGGGTGTGGAGTTTGAAGGGTGGGCTGTGGAGGCTCCCACGGTACTGGGGGAGTTCTGGGACTTGAAGATACAGCTGAGTTGTACATCTTTGGGGTCAGATCTAACGAGATGAGGGCCGTGGTGTTGGCCCAGAAAGCCTGCATCCACCCTGTCCCAGTGGATGGAGGCTGCCAGCCTTGGTGGTGGTCCTTAGGCAAGCTGGGCTGTTTTACCCCTTAGGGATTCCAGATTAGGGAGCCACAGCCCACTCATTCAGAACGGGAGGAGAGAGTGAGGGTCTGTCATTTGAGAATGCATCGTTCTGGCTCTTGTATTGTTCCACTTTTGACTGGCAGCTGAATGTCAGACCGGAGCACTGTCCTTACACGGCTTCCACCATGTGTCATGTGTCACTCCCATCTCACCAGAGCTTTGCTGATGCTGGTTCCAGTGTGGCAACAGGATATGGTGTCAGAGGGGGTAAGAAAGGCTCACGAAGGATTCTTACCCTTTTAGTACCATAGTGGAGGGTACTTATGTCAGACATGCCTGCCTTGGAAAACATGTTGTAATAGTATGGATCCTGAAGGAATAGTTAGTCAAAGGGTTTCTTAGGTCTAATTACTTTGCTCAAGGGAGTTTACTTAACTCTGATGTCCTCATCAACTGGCTCCTCCCTCGGAAGGCCAGTGACAACCCCCCTCCCACCCCCAGGCTGGCTATGAGTTTCCACATGACTGAAAGCTGGCAAAAGGGTTTTATGAAAGCTTTGAAGAGAATTAACAGTTGTTAAACTGAAGGTGTAACCAAGACCATTGTTTCTTTCTTTTTCTTTTCTATGCTGAGGTAAATGATTCTTAGTCCTTTGGTTCAGTCCTTCCCCCTCTGTTTACATTTTTCTTAACGAGGTAGTCTTGGTTATTTTATTTTAATTCCTCCTGGTTCAGTTAAACTTAATTTTGCCTCCTTTACTGAGGCTGACTTTTTTTTTTTATCACACTCAATTAAAGGCCTTCTTGGGAAAACATCCAAGTTTTCATTCAGGGTAATGGATGGGCTTCTTGTGGCAATAACTTCCAGTCTGGAATGAAGAAATCTGAAGAAGTTTAGCAGTGGCATCATTAAATGCAAGAGAACAAGCAATAGAGGCAACTATAACTCTGGTGTAAGGGATTGCACTGATTTATGATTAAACCTAATGATACTCACAGTGATTTCCTAGGCCAAAGATTCAAAAGAGGCCATTGTCACTCAGGATTAAGGTGTGTTAACAGAAAGAGCAATCACACTCCCTTTCACAGGGATCTGAGACTGGTCAGATGGGTTTGGGAGAAGAAAGCATACTTGCAAGGCTGAGAACGAAGGGCTGACCTTCAGTTTCTGCTGTCAAAGCTTGTTGCCTTTGATAAATTTGGGAAGGTCTCTGACACAGCTGGTAAAACAAAGTGTGACACCAGATGAATATGCTCATCTTTATAAGAAAAATATAAACTCAAAAAAAGATAGAATTTATGGAGTAGGATGGAATATGTAAGACACCAGGAATGACGCGGGATGGGGTTTGGGAGAAGGTAGGCAAAGCTGGAGGTCTCCTCGGTCTTTCTAAGGACTTACTGGAAACCGGGCAAAAGCTTATGCTGTTCTAGCTTCTCTGAGATTAAGTCACAATAACAAATACTGGAAGTTGTATATGACCAAATGTCAATTGTGTCTTTTCCCTCAGAAACCTTCATGCCTGAGCATCTGGGTTTCTCCATAATCTGGCACTTCCTATACGTATTTCCTGCTGCTCTGTCCTCTAGCTACACAGTTGTTACCTTGTGGGGTGGAATGTAAGCTCCTTGAGGGTTTTCTGTATTACCTATATGGACCTCACAGCGCATTGCCCTTAAGAAGAGCTCAGCAATGTCATGTTTACAAGGTTGGTTTCGAGGTCCCTGTCTTTGGCTGAGGACCGGCGGAGGTTCTGTCAGTTATCTGAGCTGAAGCTTGTGGGAGGGCTGGCAGGCCAGGAGAGCAGGGTCTCGCACTGGGGGAGTAGTTCACACCGTGCATTGAAGTGACTGGTGGGGAAGCAGGCTCCTTAGGTTAGGGGAAGGTAGCTGGGGCTTGTCTGACCTGACCCTGGTGAGGCAGAAAACCCCTCAGAGGGTTTTGGACATAGGGACAATTGGGACAGCTAAATCACGGGTTTGTGCTCAGAGAGTCCTGCAAATCCCCAGAGTGGCCCATCTTGGATGGGGAGGGATAAGTGGGCAAGCCTGAGCTTGAATGAAAACAAACACAGTGTATTCACCACGTGTGAGCAGATCCTCAGGGACCAAGAGCCAGCATTGTTTAATTGTCGTGCTGTTATGCGTGATGATGATAATGATAATGATGCTGACAATTAAAAAGATAATTGTTTTCCTTCTTTTAGTCACATAGAAAAAATCACCACATGGCAAGACCCTAGGAAGGCGATGAATCAGCCCCTGAATCACATGAACCTCCACCCCGCTGCCACTTCCACACCAGCGCCCCAGAGGTCCATGGCCCTGTCTCAGCCAAATCTCGGTAAGCCCAAAGCTTTGACCTGGAGCTGAATAACCAAGTGCCCAAGCAGGAAGCTCAGAAGCCACCCTGTTTGCCTCAGTGTGCCCTTGTGCGTGCAGATGGCGTGGGCTCTTCCACCTTGACTGCATTAACCTTCCGCCGCCTTTGCCTTCCTTCTTGGCCTCTGCTGTGCGGTTCCCCGTACTGCCCTGGGTTCACGCCACAGCTCCCACGTTCCCTCTGGTTACTGTTATTAGAGTGCTTTGAAAAGTCACTTAGGCCTCCTGTGTTTATCCAGACGAAGGCAAGTTAGGTATGTACCCCCTTTCTGTGAATGTGTTGAATCAAGACTGCCAAAGGTACAATTCTTGCCCAACCCCAACACCCCCCCACCCCCGCTTTTTTCCTGTGTAATGTGTGACTGACACCAAGCTAGGTGCTTCATGCCTTATCTCATTAAACCTCACAACAACCTTACAAGTGAGAGATCCCCATTTTATAGGTGAGGAGACTTGCCCAAAGTCCCACAGCTTGTGGATGTCAGAGCTGGGGTTTGAACTGCAGTTGGTCTGCGTCAGAATGCATTCAGCCCTTACCTGAAGTGCAGGTGGTCTCTCGCCATGCCTGCCTGGGTTCCTATGGCTCACCTTCCACTGACTCTGAAATGTCTAAGTGCAGTTTTAGACTTGAGAAAAGATTATTTTCTGTTAATAGCCTTTACTTGACAAAAACTACAGATAGTCAGATGTGAATTAAATAAACTACAGTAACAGAACCAGTCAGCTTTTGTTGTAGTTATTTCCACAATCCCTAAAGGCTAAAAATAAGAGGGCCACTTTAAAAATGTTATTATGAAAGATGGTGCCATTTCCAGATAACATTCTCATTTAAGATCAGATATCCATATACTGCTTCATATACAGAACAGTTAATTTTAGAGAGTGAAAAGAATCTCCTGGTGGATTTTCAGGAATGAGCAGGATAAAAATGGAAGCATTATGCCTAGACACCCTTCCCTCACACTGTGGCTTAGCCAGCGAGTATGAACTCACATAACGGTGCTTCAGCTTCAAGTAAATATGCCATCTGTTATTCCAGGAAGTCTGGACCTAACGTTTTTAAGCTTGCAGATATAAAATATATCCAAAAAGCGAATGACTTGGAATAACGTCTGTTGTGTTCCGTATCTAAAGGGCAGATCAAGGACAATAGTACCAATGCTTCTACCAGCAGCGGTGAACCAAAACTTCCCATGGCTCATTTGTCCCAAATGTATAAGACCTTAAGTGGAAAGCAGACTTGAGTGCAGTGAAGCAACCACAAATCAGGTAGCATTAGACTAGTTCTTTAACTATTTCACTTTCATTAAAAATTCTAAAAACTGATAATTAAAGTATGAACTTTATCATCGATTATAATTACAAAAGATCTTTCATGGACCTGATTAAAAAATTCAAACACTTTTTCAAAGGGGTATTCGGAAAGGAAGTCTTCTCCCGTCCCCATTCCTTAGTCTCTATTTGTTGCCTGGAGTGGACTCAAGTTCCCAGTTGTGTGTGTTTGCTTTGTACAAATGCTAACATGGTACACCCGTTCTGCACCTTGCTTTTCCCATTTCTGTGTTCATACACATAGAGCTACCTCACTCTTTTAAAAAATTGCCTAATAGTCTAATATACTGATACCCTTTAATTAGCCCCCATTTGATTGATAGACTGTTACTAATGTGTTGCTCGCACACATAATACTGGAGTGAGTACCTCGTCTGTGGTCTTTATGTACTGAATTAAAGAAATTCTGCAAGTAGGAAGTGGACTAATTAGATTAAAAGGAACATGAATGCTTGAATTGATGTGGAAGGCATGTATGTATGAGTCTGTTTCAGCACATGCACACAGCCCAATCGCTGCTGAAGTATATCTAAGGAAATTGTAATCTGACTGTCTGAAACAAGTTTACCTGTGATGGAATGAAATACCTTGCTTTCCAGATTTCTAATAAATTAGGGAAGTAAATTTCTCAAGACATGCATTCTGTTTTTTCCCCAACAATATTTGAATACTTGCCCATTACAAAGTATGTTGCTAGCCTATAGAGAATCACAGATGTGTCCCAAGGATGGAAATATAACAGGGGGTGCAAGTAAGCTACAAAAACAAGAGTTTAGAGAGTCACAACATATCCTAATAATAAATGATTTACTAAGAATATTTTATTCTAAGGTATAGCTCTGCCTATAGTTTATACTTTTTATTATCAATCTTTAAAAATATGAAGAGCTGATCCTTCTCCTCTTAACTACTTCTTATATCTAGATTTTTGGTCTTTTTAGTGGAATATAGCTGGCAAATAAGTGCCAGCTATATGTCCCCCTCACTGGGAGGAATTTATGTACATGTGACAATTATGTTAAAACACAGTTAATAAGATTATTATTAGTTGATACTAAATATCAAGTTGACAGAATTAGTACCTTTAATAAGCTAATTTTATTTATTTCTTGAGCTGTGATGCAATCAGTGACATAGCTAAATACCTTCAGAAATGTATCTCCTTTTATTGGGATTCTGTTTTCCTGTAGGTTTGATAACGAACTTGGGAGTCTGTCAGAATTTGAATCCTGGCTCTGCCCATTACTAGCTTGGTGACCCTGTTAAGTTACTTCAGTTTCCCCATATGTAAAGTGAGGATTATTATTACAGTATGAGGAGATTATATGAGTTTATATGTAAAGTTCTTAGATCTGTGACTGGCACATAATAAGCTGTAAATGTTTTTTCTTACCATTCTTTCTGGAAAGAAAAGTTTTATTTTATATATTATTTAATTATAGAACTTTAGATTTGAAGGCAATTTCATTGTTCATCAATGAAAGAGATTAATTTGGGGCTATATTAATTTATACAAAGTGCTTTAAATTAGGAGTGCTGTGTTTTATTACTGTCAGTGAGGACAGTGCCCTCTGGTGGAAATGTTTCAGCCCCCTCCACCCACCCAACATCCCCCGACAAAAAAACTTTCTTAGTGGATTTTTTTTTTTTAGTTGATCTTTTCCTGAAATGTGGCTTGTAAGTCAAACCATATTTTAATTGGAGAGAAGAGACCTGCAGTGAGTGACTTTGTCAAAACGGAACATCCTTTTGTTGGCTATATCAGTGTCTAGTGAAAAGGCATCTGTCTGTAGGATGGCAGAATTGTTGTGTTATCTAAACACATTAGCTTTTCAAATGCCTGAGTAAAATGAAATAATGAAATAGACTCTGCAGGGGAAAAATGAAAAAACGAATGTGTTTTGCTCTCTGTTTCAAATAATCATCTTCAGATTGGTCTAGTTTTTAACTCAGATTTTCATTTTCATATGTGCCAACTCAGGTTGTCTGTCAGACTTCATCCAGTTTGATTCTGTCTGAGCAGATTGGTGACCTTTGAGTCTGAGTCCCTAGAGAAAATCCAGTAATGGAAGACAGGGAGCCTTTGGAGGACTTCCGAGAGTAAAAGGAAAGATTATCATTGGATAAAAGCCATTTTGCTTGGGGGTTTACATCTTGCTTAGAATCCTCACTTTTATGTAACATGGCAAAGGGGCAAAATTAGTAAACATGTAAAAGTTGATTTTTTTTCATAACCCAAGCCGGTAGGATCTCTTATCTCTTAAAAAATTTTTTTTATTAAAGTATCATTGATAAACAATCTTATGAAGGTTTCACTTGAACAACATTGTATTTCAACATTCAACCACATTATCAAGTCCTCACCCTGCCCACCCCCATCCCCACCCCCATTTGCAGTCACTGTCTATCAGCATAGTAAGATGCTGTAGAGTCATTACTTGTCTTCTCCATGCTTTACTGCCTTCCCTGTGACCTACCTATATTGTGACTGTGGATTATAGTGCTCCTTAATCCCCTTCTCCCTCCCTTGCCATCCACCTTCCCCCACCCCTCCCCTTTGGAAACCACTAGTCCCTCCTTGGAGTCTGTGAGTCTGCTGCTATTTTGTTCCTTCAGTTTTGCTTTGTCGTTGTACTCCACAAATGAGTGAAGTCATTTGATACTTGTCTTTCTCCACCTGGGTTATTTCACTGAGCATACCTTCTAGCTCCATCCATGTTGTTGCAAATGATAGGATTTCTTTTCTTTTTATGGCTGAATAATATTCCATTGTGTATATGTACCACATTTTCTTTATCCATTCATCTACTTGTGGACATTTAGGTTGCTTCCATTTCTTGGCTATTGTAAATAGTGCAGCGATAAACATAGGGGTGCATCTGTCTTTTTCAAACTGGAGTGCTGCATTCTTAAGGTAAATTCCTAGAAGTGGAATTCCTGGGTCAAATGGTATTTCTATTTTGAGCATTTTGAGGAACCTCATACTGCTTTCCACAATGGTTGAGCTAATTTACATTCCCACCAGCAGTGTAAGAGGGTTCCCCTTTCTCCACATCCTTGCCAGCATTTGCTGTTCCTTGTCTTTTGGATGTTGGCCATCCTAACTGGTGTAAGGTGGTATCTCATTGTGATTTTAATTTGCATTTCCCTGATGATTAGCAACGTGGAGCATCTTTTCATGTGCTTGTTGACCATGGATCTCTTATCTTTCAAGTGGATTTTTGGTCTCATTAATTACTATTAGTATTAATTACTAAATTTTTTTGAAAGGGGGGGATAAATGAAACTAAACAACAACAAAAAAGGACTACACAGAATATATAGAACAATGGGCTTGGGAAAAATTTAGCCTGCTAAGGAAATCAGTTAGGGTGTTAGGGTGGTGGGGTGGGATGGGGTGGGTGCACAGCAGGAGCCTGTTTGTGTAGTGATTAATGGGAAGAACTTGGAGTCAGAACTGAGTTTCTCTAGGGTTAGACATTCACTAGTCATGTTTGTTATTAACCTCACTGAGTTTCTCTTTCCTTATCTGCAAACTGGTGTTAATGATTGTATCTGCCTCATAAAAGTCATTTTATTTAGGAGTCTGTGCCTTGGGATTTGGTGGAGAGAAAGCTGCACCTGTAAAAGAAATGTATTGTTGTAACTGTTATTGTTAGCTGGTCCCCTGACTTTCTTCACCTTTCTGGCCCCTGTGCACTTGGAAGGAAGAGCCTGTGGTGTGGAAGTTAGAAAGCCATCCTACTCTTCCCTCAGGAAAACTCAACCACAGTCCTGCACCTTTTATCTTGTGAGCCCTTTTGCTTGTACACTGCAAAGATAATATTTGAACCCAGACAGGCAACTGCGAGAAGACGAAGAGGAGAGCCCACTGGCGATCTGGCTTCTTCCCCATCAGATAGATCATTAACGAGCTGGTGTAGAGCAGGCACACTTCAAATTTCGTGTGAAGAACTCCTTCCTCCCTCTGCAAGAGTGAGAGTGGCGAGGCTTTCCCATTGCTCAGCACACAAATTCTGAAATCATGCAGCAACTTAAAATATCCCCACATTTAAAATGTGATTGCCAAGAGAAAGTGACATGCATTTTGCCTTTCTGGTGATAATCCTTGTTATCATAAACCATGGTGTGCTGGGCTCCTGTCGCACATTAACGGATGTCTTTGTCAGAATGAGACCTTGCCCTGGAGTGCCAGTATGGTCCAGACAGGACAGGAAAAATAAAGACTGTATAACAACTTCACCAGACTGCCAGCCCTAGCTGGTTCAGAAACTTTTGGTAAAGTGCAGCCAGAGTGTATTTTTAATGCTCCAGGAATTTTTAAAATATCACTCACACACACACACTTCCCCCTTTGAAGATGTGCCATCCACCAGGCTGGAGTCTAAGTCCTCCAGGTCTGTCTTGATCTGTTCTTCAAATTATAAACACATGTGTGGTTCTTTTTTTTTTTTCTTTTTTGCAGGGCATGCTTTTCAAGACAAGATGGAAAATCTTGTGCTCAGTTTGCTAAGCTGGCTCAGACTTCCCTCTGGAAGTGTGCAAAGGCACTTACAGACATTTTATCAAAAGCAAATAAAATAGCTAAGGGACACTGCAGCCTAGGGTTACTTAAATCACATAGAAAAGGTATCCTGAGAGTTCGCTACAAGTTAAATTTATACACAGGCTGTCTAATTTTTTCCTTTCTTCATTGGTTTCTTGCTAAACAAATTTATGTGGTGAGTTCATGGCAGACACATCTGGCTACTGTGATTTTTCCAGCTCTGATGTTCTCATTACATTTTCAACTTTGTGGTTTCTGCAGCATAAACTAGCCTAACGTACACAAGCACATATACACGCAAACTGAAGGACCGAGTGAAAAACCTCCCCTCTTTTTGGGGAAGGGTGGAGGCAATGGGGCATTGGTAAGGTTACTGTCGTGGAAAGTGGGTGTTTATAGAAGGGAGGGAAGACTGGTGGGCATGGGAAAAGGGGAAGGGGTTCTGGTCCAAAAGGTATTTTTCCCCCTTGATTAGAAAAAGAAGGGACAGATTTCTAAACACTGGAGAATATCAATTTATTTCTCCTTAGTTAGATTTGAAGGAAGCCATCAGTTCTCAAAATTCACTTTATTTAATCTACATTATTGAAGACTGCTCTTCTTTGGAGTTTCCAAAAGGAGATTCATTACATTTCCTTTCTTTTAAGGCTTTTAAGGAGTATCTGAAAGGGGAGCTGAAAACAAAGTATTAAATCAACTGATTTAATTCTTTTTGAGTAAGAAAGTGTGACATTTATATCTATTTATAATATATATATTCATATACTTATAATAGTATGTAAAGAAATGAACCTTGTGTGCATGGATATTTCCATGTATCTTAAGGTGGATGAATCTCTGATGTAGATCAGTATGCATTTTTCTGGATGTTTTAAGATTAGGTGATAAAAACATGTAGATTTTATTATGCAAAATTTAGAAATGTAGGTAGAAAATCTCCTTTTTGAAAGGAAGTCTCAAAGCCATGAAAAATGTTTGATGCTGTTGTTTTCCTAAGAAAATACTCTCCAAGGTAAAATTCCTAAGTAGCATGCTAGATGAACACTTCGGAAACTGTACACAAAGTTGCACTATTTATGACAGTGCTTCCCCCCTACAATTAAATATCCTCCATATGAGAATAAATATTTGTAGCCTGTAAAATAATAGTTATAGGGATTATGTGGCACATGGAAGACTGTTTAGTATGTTAGTCTCATTTTGTAAAGCAGAAAAGATTGTTTATGCTATGATTATAATTTTGTTTTTTTAGAAATTTTGTTTTTTAGCTTTCATTCTCTTTGCCTACAAGACTTTGTTTCCAGCCCTGTATTTCCAGCACCTGGGGAACCCTGTTTCAGGCCATGTAGGGTGGGGTCTGGAAATAGGGGCTGTTTACAAGTGCCCATATGACTCTCATCAGCCAGGGGCAGGAGCCACAACAGGGTTGTGTGTTTTAGTATAGTGGTTGGAGAATGCCATCATAATAAATGGCAGAACCCATTCAGATACTCAGTCTTTACCTTGAGTTCTCTGAAAAGAACTTGGAGTTTGCTCACCAACTCTGTGACTCGGTTCTCTGTCTGGAAGACTTTTATTGTGGCAGGGGGACTGCCATCCTGGCTTTGTTCAGGTTAGTGCCCACATGAGCTTTGGGGATGTGAATGCCAAAACTACTTTCCGGAGAGTTTTTACCCCAATCAAACCAAGTAAAGTTTAAAAACTAGAGGAAACATTGCAGTGTGAGATCCAGATGACTGAACTGCACTGTCTAATTTTGCAGAGCAAGTGTGTAACCCTCCCTTGAACTTTACTGGGAGTCGGCCTGAGAGTCAGGCTCCTGCAGACCTAAACCTCTAAAAAAGTTGCAGGGGGGCACCCCACACCCCAAAGAAGAAAAGGACCCCCTTAGGAACGGAGGTAAAGGATGGGTCAAGCTTTTCCTTAGTCCCTTCTTTGTGTGTACCACATGCATTTATTCATTTATATTTTTAGTGGAATCTAATGTCTTCACCAAGCTTGGGGCCTTTGTTGAGAGTTCTGAAAACAATTCTGCCAGTTACAGTGCTGTCTGCTGGCTTACTTCCAGTCATTTGCCCTCAGAAACTTACTTGCTGTGGAGAATGTCACCCAGTTAAAGTTGCGGCAAAGGGATTCTGGGACGGTGTGTCATTCAGCTACCTGCTACAAAATTGATAAGCGCTGAGTGACATTTGGACACTTCCCTTTGATCTCCTCTGTGGGCCCGTGGTGGTGTCCCAGCCTGTGTACGATCATCACCTCCCCAGCCCCGTATCAAGGGGAAGATTGATTTCTTCTTCCTTCCGGGGCATCTAAATTTATTCCCTGGGTGTTTTGCATTTGCTGGTGGTCAGGAACAGCTGTTCTTCCATGCTTGACTCTGAATAATTTGCTGTGATGAAGTCAGCAAAATAAGACCTTAAGGGAAGCAAGAAAAACAAAAGCCTTCATACTTCATAGTCTTTCTCATTGAGTGCTGAATAGAGGAGCCCCTTTCCCGACTGAAAAAAAAAAAGGCAGGAAAAAATAAGTTCCTAAACATATTTGAGGTAGCAAGATTCAAAAATTTTCTTTTTCTCCATATTGTGTAATTAATATTTGGTAAGTGTAGAAAATGCAGATCAGCAAAAAATGAGAATTAAAAAAATAATAAACTCATCTGACTGTTCAAAATCACACTAATATTTTCTCATGTATTTGTCTTTTTTCAGTACAAATGTAAACAAAGAAGGTTGGAAAGTCCTCCACATTCTTTTTTGTAGCCTGCTTTTTTCACTTAATATATCACGAGCATCTTTCCATTTCAATAAATAGTTTTCCAGCATATTTTTGATTAGCTGTTTTTATTGGAAAAGTAACACAAACATGAAACAAAAATTCACAATTCAAATAATATTCATGAGAAGTAAGTCTCCTTTACCTCAGGACCCCAGCCCTTATCTCCTCCTAAGTGAAACGACTGCTACCCGTTTCCTGAGTGTTCTAGAAATACTCTACCTTCATATGAGTGCTTGGGTATATGTGTCTTTTTTAAGCTTAACATACCTTAGAGAACTTTGTAAATTAGTACTTATAGAAGTATTCACTCTTTGTCAGCAGTAAATAATATTCCACTCTGTTCCACTCTACTGTCTCTATTGTCAGCAATATGTAATATTCCATTCTATAAGTACTGTAACTTATTTAACCAGTTGGGTAATTAGGTTCTTTTCTTATTGTTTACTATTAAAAGTAATGCTACAATGTGCATCAATTTGCATAAATCCTTATGCCATGCTGTTCACTTATAGGATAATTGTGCAGCGGTAGAATTCCTGGGTCAAAGATTATGTGCATTTAAAGTGTTAATAGATGTTTCATTTCCCTCCAAAAGGTTATACCAGTTTACATTTCTACCAACAGTGAACCAAAATGCTTTTTACCCCTACTCTGGCCAAAAATGTCCATTATCAAACTTTTTTAGTCTTTATAATTCTGATAGGGACAAACTAGATTTTCATCATTCATATGTACTTTTTTAAGTTATGAATGGACTTGGGCATATTTCTGTTTATAAATTATTACATAATATGAAATGGCTGATACAATATTCCATTGTGTGACCCTGCCATAATTTATTTAATCAATTCGTCTATTGAGAGACATATAGGTTGTTTGTATTTTTTGTATCCTTACAATCATGTTGCAGTAAGTATTCTTATACATAAATTTTTGTGCCTTTCTTTAATTTCCTCATTTTTTTTTCAGTTTCTTTGGAATGGTTCTTTGTTAGTAAAGTATAAGAATTCCTTAAAAAATACAATTTCAATAGTTTGTCTCTATCAAACTGAACAATTGTCTGCAGATCTGCTGTGTGTGGGGGGGAAGATTTGTTTATGGTGCTACATTCTTTTAGAAAAAATGATTTAAGATTGCCACAAAGAGTGTATTTTTACCCAGGCAACTAGCTTTCCCACTAGCTCTGTTTTTCAACTTGCATATCCATATGTTTTTGACTAAGCCATAAATGGCAGTTTCATTTGAAGTTATTTTGTGTCCCAGTACATGTCATGCATTTCATTCCATATTATTTTCGTCCCTTTCCTTTCCAGTATATTTCTCAGACACCAGGGAAGAGTGAGTTGTGAGTTCTCAATTTTGCCAAGAGTTAAATGTTTGCAGAACTGAAAAAAATAAAAATAAAAAAAATTTTAATGTGGCTGATTTAGTCTCGGCTCACAAGACTTCATTTAGCTGCTTTAGAGCTCACATCTTAAATATCAAGAAAAATACTCTATTTCCACCTTTATCAGTTACTATAATGCCTGAATTAATTAGAATGAAACTATCATTTTTCCCCATGTGGAACCAGATCATCCCATCCTAACAAAATAAATGCTCAAGGCAGCTGCAAAGGGAAGGTTTCTGGACTCCTTACCTCCATTGTAATATTGCCTGTTGCTCTTGCAGGAGACACTGCAAACGAGGGATACCCCTGTGGACACCCCACTTTTCTGCTCTACAACATGTCTCATTTGTGTGTGCATCGTCTTCTCCTCTTTCTCTAGTTTTAAGTACAAAACTTCTCCTCCTGCAATCTGAGGGAATCCCGGGGTCCAAACTGTATGAAAATAGCATGGCTTTGACCCGAGACATCCCTTCCTTAAAACTCACTTCCACGGGTTTACCTTCACTTGTTCCTTCTCCGGACTCAACTCTGCTCTCCTGGCCATTTTTTTCTTCTATCAGGAAGGCTAACGTGGGACAGTTTCTCCAGCTCTGCCCCTGCAAAGTGAGGACCTTTTGTCACAAGGCTTCACCTTTATAGTTAACCACTTCCCTTGGAGCCCAGGTTCCTGCAGGAAAACTTGTAGTTCTTTAGTCCAGTGTTTTGTTGTCAGGCAAAGTTGGCCAGAGCTGTTTGTTCTGAAAGACCTTTCCAGGCAGTCTTGTGGGGGCAATTCTCTGTCCTGTCTTCCCAGGCTACTTTTTGATGAGATTTTTTTCTCTTCTTTAAAAAAATTGAGATGTAATTGACATGTAACATTATATTAGTTTCAGATGTACGACATAATGGTTCAATATTTGTATATATTGCAAAATGATCACCACAGTAAGTCTAGTTAATATCCATCACCACACATTGTTACAAAATTTTTTTTTCCTGTGAGAACTTTTAAGTCTACTCTCTTAGAAACTTTCAAATATACAATACAATGTTATTAACTATAATCACCATGCTGTACATTACATCCCCAGGACTTAATTAGTTGATAACTGGGGGTTTGTACCTTTTGACCACCTTCACCCAGAGTTACTTCTAAGTAACAGTTGGGGTCAGGGTTGGAGGTGGGGAGGCTGGGAAGAACAGTGTAAGGGTATCAGAATTATAAAGCACATATTACAACTAGGGATCTCTCCCCTCGAAACCCTAGTTAGTTCTCAAAACCATTGTGTGGTAGGGGTTTCCTCAAAGATAAATTATGCCACAGTACAATGGCTGTGTATGACACAGTTTCTATGGACCCTGCCAGATTGAAAATTTTCAATCTCCTAGGAGTTTAGGGTGTGTATAGGAAAGTTTTTCTTTGTTTTTTTTATATGTCTCTTTTTATTTTGAAATAATTTTAAACTTACAAAAGCTTTTTAACTATAGTACAAGGAACTCTCAGATACCCTTTGCCCAGATTTGCCTTTGTTAATAGTTTAGGATTTGCCATTTGCTTCTCTCTCTTTTTTTGTATCTGTGTGTGCACACACAGACACACGTACACACACACACATATATATATATATATTTTTTTCTGAACCCTTTGAAACTAAACTGGAGACATTATGTCCTTTTTCTTTCTTTCTTTTTTTTAACCTTATGTCCTTTTACATTTAAATGCTTCAGGTTGTATTTTCTAAAGGGACTTATTCTTACTTAAGCCCAGTATAGGTATCAAAATCAGGAAATTTCATATTGGTGTAATACTGTTGTCTGATCCATAGTCCGTATTTGACATTTCTTCATTTGCCGCAATAGTGTCCTTCCAAGCTATTTTGGTTTCTGATCTAGGATCTGTCAAGGATTGTACATGGCATGTAGGTGTCGGTCTTCTTCAGCTCTTTTTACCTGGAATGATTCCTCAGCCCATGTGTCTGGAGTTTGACATTTTTGAGGAGTCAGGTTAGTTAGTTTGTAGATTGTTTTAAATATTGGATTTACCTGGTGTTTCCTCATGATTTTGATTTAGGTTATGTGCTCTTGGCAAGAATACTACAGAAGTGACGCGTCGTTCTCACTGTGTCTTATCAGGAGGTACGTGATGTCAGTTTGTCAGTGTGGGTGATGTGAGCTGTGATCACTTGGTTCAGGGAGTATCCGCGGCCTGGGGAGAGGGTGGAGTGTGCTTGGGTCACCTGGCTCCTCTAATGAGAATGTTCTATAAAGACGGTGCAATGTGAGAAGTATTTTGGTCCCTGTCTCTGTAAGGTGTGGCTTCAAGTGATGTAAAGCCTTCTCCCCGGGATGATGAGCAAATGCCATTTCCAGCATGGTTAGTGAAGCTTCATAGATCATTAATTGACAAATGACATATCTGAATATTTATATACACAGAGGTATAGTTTTAAATTGAAATTCTGATGTTAACATCCATTTATTCCCTACTCTTGCTTCTTACAAAGCACATGATCCAAAAGGATGCATATAAATAATTGAGTTTACTAAGTTGGGGTAAAGGGAGACCATGGCTAAGAACATATAAAATCCAGAGAGAAAAATGTATTCCACAGGCCCGTGGTTACTGGAGGTATCTGCAGATTTGGCCTTGAGACCTGGGGGCTCTGGCAGAGGTTGATACGTTATGTTACAGGAGTCAAAGCATTCATGAGGTAAAGGCTTGTCTGGTGTTGAGGAGAAACATGTAGATGCTTAACAGGGAGTTCTCCCCCTAATCATCCACACATGTTCCAGACACTGTGCTCTAAAGGTCGCTCCTCAAAATATCTCCCAACAGTGAACACCAGGAGTTTTAGGGAGAGATTTCCTATGATCTTGAAACACTGGGTGATGGTATGATCTCCAGGCACCAGCCAGAAATCCCTGAAGACCAGCATAAGAATAACAGCACACACCCAGTTTGAGTTAAGGATAAAATTTAGAAAATCCAGAGTTATGACTTTTGTTGTTGCGTGTTATGTTTTGTTTTCATTTTTAAGAACAGAACCCACTCAGCACACCCTCCTAAATAAAGTGTACGGGTACAGGTTTTGCTGTGCTTTTCCTGGGGCCAGAATTTCCTTCTGTAGGTGTTTAAAAGTAGGTCTGCTTTGGTTTCTACCCCCCACCCTCTCAAGGCTATTCTTGTCTTCCCCAAAGATGACCTTGAACCACCTCACAGGGCGCAGAGGACAGGCCAGAAACACTGATCCTGTGGACTATACCCCCAGAATTCTTCATCTCTGGATTTCTTGAGGAACTTTACCGTAGTGTATGAAATACTCCACAGCTTCCTGTGTAGTCTGAGCTGTGAGCTGGAAGGAAACTTTTATCACCGTGAATAGAGGCCAGCTACATTACTTGCCGCAGTCATGAGGCCCCACAAGCCCCAGTCCCTGTCTATCACCCTCTGCTCTTCAGCCATACAGGCCACTCTGTTGGCACAAGTATTCAGGACCCTAGGTCAGATACTTCCCCACCTTAGGACCTTTGCACTTACTGTCCCTTAGCCTAGAATGGCCTGTCCCTGATTTCTGCACTTCATTCAGATCTTTTTAGATCACCCCTCACCTCTTCAGAGGCCTTAACTTCCATGCCTGAAATAGTTCCATATTTTTTGTTCAAAGCCCTTATCCCTAGAATTATACTTTTTTGCTGTTTTATACATTTATATTTTTATGTAATAAAAATCATATTTTTCTATTGTCTGTCTCCCCACCACTAGACTGTAATCTCCTAAAGAGCTGGGGCCTTTCCATCCAGTTCACAACTATCTCTGGCATCTAGAAACAGTGCCTTGCACTTGCTCGGGGCTCAGCATATATTTGGTGAGCGAATAGTTAAATAAATAATAGTACACTGGAAAGAAAAAAGTCATCTATAGTCCTACTGTCCAAACACCACCTCTATTAGTATTTTGATACTTTTTCACCTCAAAGGTAATTAAGCCTTTTGGGGTGACTAGAAATCCTGTAAGCTCTATGGGTATAGCCCTCAAAATGTATGTATACACAAATACCCAAAATATGACATACAGTTTTCCCAGATTTCCTAATACTGCTACCCCTAGTTAGAGTTTTGTTTTGTTTTGTTTTTCTTGAGTAGCCATGGCCCAATGCAAAACACCCGCATCACATTATTATCTTTGCTAATTTGATTGCTGAAAAGAGGCTCTTAATTTGCACTTCTAGGATTCTTTGTGGAGCACATAGTTTTCCCATGTTTGATTACTAATTGCATGTTCTCTTTCATAAGTCATTCAAGTCCTTTGACTATCTGGGAGTGTCTGTTGGATGAGCTCTTTAAATAAAGTTGTTTACTAAAATGGCACATTATAAAAAGAAACTGGATTAAAAACTAGCAGCCCACACTGGCATCTCTTTCTCCACTTCTTCTGGAACACAGCTGTAGATGTACTTTCTGCTGTTTAGCTTGGGTTGTCACACTTTGCACCTGGAGTAGTTTTAAAATCATTTGGGAAAGCTAACCAATAAAAAGCTACAATAAACTTTCCTGACTAATGAAAATAAATGCCTGAATTAGAGTTTCCATTTCCTGCTGGGATAGAAGTATACCTATTGTCTGAAGATAATAAGACAGTTTTGGTTTTGCTTAGCTATTGCCGGGCCATCGGATTAAATTTTAAGACACAAAGATGACTTTGTGAAGCAGGACAGCGAGCGGAGCACCCGGTTTCCTCTTTCCCTGGTTAGATCATTATTTGCCTAAATGCACTAGCTTCATAGATGTGCTTCCTGCCACAGGCCACTTCTGATAAAACTTGCGGTCTCCAGAAATCAGATGGAATCTGAGTAGCATGTTCTGGTGCTGCTGGAGGTGGAGGAAAAAACGATTTCTTTATAGCCACAGGATCCAGAAGAAATCAACATGCCAGAAAGATGTGATTTTTCTTTTTCTAGTTTGTTCTTGACATGATGAAAATGCATGTGTAAATCTTTAAATGCCAATAAGGTACACATTTTGGATTTGCTAGGATAACTTTAGAAACCAGTGTCACGGGCATTTCCATTTTTCCAGCTAGGAAAGCAGAGTTGTTCAGGTACTTGCACGCTGTTTGGAGGGGCAGACAGGCAGCAAGTAGGAAAATCATTTCCTGCTGCTAAGAATTCAGGGTTTCCTGTAAGCAGATGTAGCTTGGGTTACAGGTCGAAACCATAAGAGCTGGGGGCATCTGGGAAGCCTAAGGTCCACCTGTTAAATTCTGGGGCACCTGGGAGTGGTTTTAAGGCTTGAGACCTGAAGCCAGGAAAGTATGGCTGAATGCACATGTACCCCCAAGCTCTGTGCTTTATCAGCTGAGCTGGCTGAGAAATTTCCTTATGGTTATTCTCACCCAGAATTGGAATAAAGGGCTCAGTGTGACGTTGGGACAGTGCAGCTTCTTGGTTTAATACTTTACAGATTTTTGGAACCGAATGCACCCTGAAATGAAAAGTTGCTTTTTTTTTTTGCTGACCTTGTTGGATGGCTCATACATGTTTCTGGGAAATAAGAGAAACAAGCGACTCATTGTTGGCAGGAGCTGAGAGAGACACAAGAAGGGCTGGAGACGGCATCTGCAGCACTTTTTCCCTTTTCATGGTATCGTGACTGAGTCAAGGCTGGACTGTGGCTGGGTTTTTTTTTCTACCTCTGTAGACATGTGTTTTCCATCAGACAGGACTGCGTGACACCTGACATTGGCCAGGTCACATGAGTTACGCCATGTACAGCCCATAAACAGAAAGGAAAAGACCTGCAGCTGCACCCAAACACTCTTGCCACTGACATATTTGTGAAGCCTGGGGTGGCTGGGTCTGCACATATGTCAGAAACAATTTACACCTGTATGTTTTGGCTTCTTCCAGTTGTGTATCATAACTTCCCGAAAGCTGCTGTGGGCCAGATGGTTCAGTATGGCCTGATGGCAGTGTCTCTTCTCATTTAAGCCTTCCTGAATTATGAAATGAAACTTTTCAAAGTTACCTGGTTTTGCTTTTTTTTATTTTAATTTTATTTTTAAGGACTGAAGAAGAAAGCGCTATACCATTTTCTGTAAAACAAGATCACCCAAAAGGGATTAGCATAGCATATGGTCTATGCTGATTTCATCACGTTATAGTAGTAAATAAGTTCATTAAATTAGTCTGCATTAGACTTCTCCATGAAATAGGGGCCACTTTTTACCCTTATCACCAAATTTAACTCAGTAAATTATTTATTGATTATTACTGGTGGTGGGTAGGACAGGGCAGTGATTGGTGATCAGGTCAGCTGATGCCCACCGTGGCCTTCTAGAATATTCCCTGGGCTTCCTAGGTTGGTCACAGTCTGTGCCTGTGATTTGTGCTGGGTCACTTCACCTTCCAAGTTTCTTCATCTCTAAGCATGATTGGTCTAAATCATTGATTTTAAATTGTGTCCCAAAGTCCCTCTGCCAGGTTTGCAGGAGTATGTGAGCAGAAGCTAAACTCAGTTAGTATCCATTCTCCAAAGGCGGTGTCTGTGCAACAGATTTTTAAAAATGTGTTTACTATTTTGATCCAAGAGTTGAGAAATACCTGTAGAGAAAGCAGAGTGAAAGCAAGACCAAAAGGATTTAGAGAACACAGTCAAAGAGGCCTCCATTTAAGAGCTCACCTACCCCCTGGCACCAGCACAAAGGCCTAGGCCTCCTCTAATGAACCCCTGCATGTGAAGGTTGCCTCTGCTTTGTGCCATGTATTGGGCTCTGGAGAAAGATCCTACTGCTAAAGGGAAGTTTGAAAATCCTGATCTAAATATATTAAGGACCCCTCCAGCCTACACATCATGGTGATGGCATAAAGTAGGGTAAACACACAGCTCCATTTATAATGAGCATTGTGGGGTGGTGGACTTGGAAGCACTGGTGATGAAATGGAGTGGAATGAAGTGGGTGCTGAGCAGGGAGTCATGCCCTGGAAGTAAAGAGAAAGCAGCCACAAAAATCTAACACTCATTAAATATTAACTTATATATTATGGGAGTTAAAATGCATCCCTAAGACAAAAAAAGTGGTGTCTGTGTATTTGGGGAGAAGGGATTTCCAGTTCTGATTTTTCTTCTTTATTATTTTGCTTTAAAAAAATGTGTGGTGATCATCTAACAAGTATAACTGATATTTTATCCCCAATTTCTAACCCATAAACCCTGAAACTTAGTTCAGAGAGAACATATTTAGTTCTTACTATGCATCAGCAAGTCACATTTGAAATGCACTAAATTATTTTTGTTCTCTCTTTATAAGGAAAATCTGCATTGTTGGGGATGGTTCTGAGGGGCAGGGGAAGACTTGGCTCCTTTCCACGTCTTATTTGTAAAGAGCCCAGATCCAGCCCTCAGGAGGACGAGTGCTGGTTCAAATCACAGGAAGAAAATAAATAGTTCAGTGTTTTTTAAAAGATCTCTTCAGTATGTATAGCTCAACCAGGAGTCCAGCAGGAAAAATCTCCTGACTTTCACAAGTACATGTTTATGAGTGATGCAGTGTCATACATAGAGTTTGATTTCCTTAAGTTATAGAGTAAGTGGAAGAATAATATTCCATCTCTGATTATCAAAAGAACAACAATCTATTAGGAATCCGTGGAAGACAGACACACTGAGAGCTCATCTGGACAGCCTGCCTGTGGTCCTGAGTATCCAGCGGTTATCCATGCTGGCACTGGCTCACTTTGTAAGGGAGCACATTATGGTGGAAACAGGGAACTTGGTTCTACTGCCATGAATTAGCTCTGGGGCCTTGGACCGTCACAGGCCAAGGGTAACTTGCCTGGGACTCTCCCAGATTTAGCCCTGAAAGTCCTGTGTTCTAGGAAACCCCTTAGTCCCTGGCAAACCCGGACAATCAGTCGCCCTCTGTGACAGGCCTCAGTTTCAGCACTTGGAGGATGGGGACAGGGAATGAAGTGACTCATAAGCTTTCAGTTCCAACAGTCCACAATTCAGGAGCTCTTGTTCTCCCCTTTCATGGGGCATTTGGTTTCTAGAACATGTTTTTGATGCAATTTACACAAACTTATTAGCCCAAACATCAAAATAAATTAAACATCTGTTCCATCTGGGAGTAGAAGTTGCCTAGATGCCAAATGAAGGTGTGTATTTGAATACTGCATATTCACTTATTCTGAGGAAACTGCAAACAGTTTTACAAACAAGTCAGCCTCTTTGAAGCTCTTTCCATTTTCAAGGGATGATGTTAGGATTCTTTGGAACACTTAGTGTTGTTTTATCATAGAAGCAAGTAAAGAACAAAACAAAACTAAATAAGAGATAGGTTATTTTGAATATATGGAACTAAAGTTCATTTAGCAAGGCTCTGCTCACCATCTGCAAAAGCTGATACACAAGTTAATCTTTGAAATTTCCCAGTTCAATCAACACTTGCTTAGGGAAAATTTCAGCAGCTCTTCTGGCTGTCTTCTGCAACCCTTGCTTTCCCTGTTTCCCTTTGCTTTGTTTTTCCTGAATCTTGTTACCTTGTATCTTGAACTGCACCCGGTAAGGCCAGGCATGTGAAACCGCTTGTTCAACATCCACAGACTGCTGTGTTCCCTTCTCTGGCTCTTGTGTCCCCTTCTCATGTTCTATATAGCTGCTGAGTTGACATTAATGAGCCTAGCACATAGTAGGAGCTTAATAAATATTAATTCATTTTCAGTTCAGTTCATCATTCAGTACTGCCAACACATCTGCTAAGTTGCAGTGGATCAGCATCTCCCAGTATTCCTACCCGGGAATAAGTTTGAGGAGTGCTGTACTTTATATCTCCCTCTTGGAAAGTCGAGTGTCTGTTAGTATATTAAAGGGTTTGAGAAATCCTGCAATAAACTAAGGTCTCTTAGCATTGTTTAGCCCAACAGTTCCCAATCTTTTTTGACCATGTAACACCTCTGGAAGCAGTTATTATTATTTTTTTAAATTTTAGATTAATATCTCTTTACCTCCATGGAACACACTAAAGACCATGTTTTTTTGTGTGTATTTATCCATTTTTATATACCCTATGAAAACTAAATAATTGTAAATATTGAAGAGGCAGTGGCTAGCATCATTCCTGGTATTTATTGAAGATGTGATTACTACACAACACAGACACACACACACACACACACAGGGTTTTCCGAACAGTTTTAGATTTATAGGAAAACTGAGGTAGAGTTCCCATATATACCCTCACCCACATTCCTATATCTTATAATAATATGCTACTTTTTTTGTAATTAATGAACAATATGGATGTATTATTATTAACTAAAATATATGTACGTGATTCAGATTTCCAACTGAATTTTCAGTTCCAGGGTGCTCTACAGAAACCACATTACCTTTCCCTGTCATGTCTCCTTAAGCTGTTTTGGCTGTGGCAGACTTTTCTTGTTTTTGATGACCTTGGTAGTTTTGAGGGGTGCTGCTTAGAAATTTTGTAGGGTTCTCCTCTGTTGAAATTTCCCTGATGTTTTTCAGTTATTAGACTGGGACAGTGGGTTTTGGGAGGATGACCACAGAGGTAAAGTGCGATTTTCAACACATCCTATCAGTCATGCTATCGCTACTGATACTGACCTTGATCACCTGGCTGATAGACAAGAATTCTCCCTTGTAAAATGACTGTGTCCTCACACATTCAATACTGTACTCTGTGGAAGGGGGTCAGCATGCACGCTCCACACTTGTGGAATAGGAGTTTTACGCCCCTTCCTTGAGGGCAGTGTGTCTACATGAAATTATTTGGAATTTTTCTGCACAGATTTATCTCTTCTCCTCCCATGTATTTATTTACTCAATCATATGTTTATATGAGTGTAAACTCATGGATATTATATTTTTATTAAACTAGTGAACCATAGTCAACAACATGTGCAACTTCCTCCACTGATAGAGCAGAGGCATGATTGGGGGGTGGGCACTGGGAGTGGAAAAAGTCTCGGGAGTGCGTGGGGAGGCCTCATCCAAATGAAATGGTGCCTCTGACATGTTGAAAAAAAGCACATATTTTTAAAAGTGCAACTAGAGTGCCAGGTGTGGCGATACCTTGCCTGAGAAGTTGTCAAGAGGAGAAAGGAGGCTGAGAGTGAGACGAGAGACATGTAACTAGCTGTAGGTGTTCGTCCTGGCCTTCCCCAGACTCCTGTGAATGGGAGAGAAGGACTTGAAGGGAGTGAAGTAGAGTCTGTGTCTTTCTAGGGCTCAGGTGTGGCCTCCAGCCATTGGCACACGGACTGTTCTTTCCATGGTCTACTTAGAGCCAAGCCCATGTGGGCCTGCGATGAGTTTTGTAGTTTAGCCTAGCCTTACAGGTTTGTTTTCTTCACTTGGCTGTGTGTGTGTGTAACTAAAGCTGTTTCACGTGTGTGTGTGTGTGTGTGTGTGTGTGTGTGTGTGTGTTATTTTAAAACTGAGGGAAGCAATCCCTGGACACAGAAGAGCAAGCCACTGAACTTCTCCAAGGCCAAAAAGACATCTGTCAGACGTTCCAGCAGGCAGGCTGGGCAGCCTCTGATTCACTGGCCTCCCTCCTCGTCTGCAGCTCCTGGCGGGGGAAGCTGCCAAGGAGCTTTCTCTGTGAGCTATTACTGTCTCTCGCCTTGTGCTGCAAAAGGCAAGAAATTGAGGAGGGAAGCCTTTGCCTTTTTCCTGTTGCTTCTTATACGGCAAGTGATGTGCAGGCTTAGAACCAAGTCCAGAACCTTCCTGTCCTTAAGCCCACTCTTGGGCTTTGTAGAAGTGACCAAGTATGTGCACTGGGACAGGTCAGGCATGCATCAGTGTGCATTGTTTTGGGAAGCGTTAACCAGAGGGTCATGGATAGTCACCCTGACACACCCCATTCCTGTGTTGACCACTTCCTTCACCAAGGACGTAGTCACTGGATGAAAGAGTGTTCCTATCTCACGCTGCAGAATTTTTCTTTTATATCAAATAGCAGTAGTGAAATGTTTCTAGTCACATATCTGCAGAGTGTGGTTATGTTAATTTCCAAAAAACACACAGACAAGAAAGGCAATTAACTTTCTCACACTTAGAAACAGAAAAAAACAGAAAAAAACAGAAAGAAACAGAAAAAAACAGGAAAAGGAGATGAAAACAATAAAAAAAGATAATGTGGATTTAAATTTAAATTCTGACTCTCTTAAAAGGGAAAAAATTAAAGAGGTCTCTGCTGTAGTTTTGATGCATTCCTGCTTCAGTGGAGAAGTCTTCTGTTAGGGTTACTCCTTTCTGTGGGGACTGGCAAAAGTCTGGAATGGATGCGTCTTTAGCCTCTTTGAGGCATGTAATGGCAGTCTGCCCCTAACTGGCTTGGCCTCAGATATACATTTGGGATACTCTCTTTTTTTTTTTTAACTCAACTATTGTTCTCTCCCTGAAATGCTCTGGAATATTATCCCAGAGAGTATTTTGTTCGTTGTAAATTTAGCTGTTTTGCCTTCCCATGCTCTCCCAAGGACCTCTCCTCTGCTTATCTCCATCTCGGGGCTCCTCTGCCCCCATCTTCTCTGAGTGGCTCAGAGAAAACAAAAACAGTGGTTTTAAAGAACCCCAACAACCATCAGGAAAGTTCATGAGCTCCAATCACAGAGAAGGTTCAGTAACTGTTGAAGAAATAACAGGCCAAGTAACAGGGCAGGTGAAATCCCAGGCACCTGGACTTAGTCAGGATACCTGGCTTCTAGGCCTCTGACCATATTAGGACCTTGACCAAATTTGTTTTCTTTTGAATACTGGTTTCCTCATCTACACAAAGAGAAGTGGCCGAACACTAGCGGAGCTCTCAGCTCTGATGATGTTGATTATATTTAAAACCTTATTTGTTGCTATTTTGGGGTTATTTCCTTTTTCTTCACCAAGGAAATAGTGAGTTTGATGCACACATGACCATGTTTTTGCTTTATGTTTATTTCCATTTATATTTTTATGTTTTATATCAGTAATAAATGCACATAGGGAAACTTCAAACTGTACAGAAGAGGAAAAGGAAGATCCCCTCCCATTCCCGGTACCCGGTTTCCTCTGCAGAGGCTCCCGTGTTACAGTCTCTCTCTCTCTCTCTCTCTCTCTCTCTCTCTCTCTCTTTTTATTAAGGTATCATTGATATACATTCTCATGAAGGTTTCATATGAGCAACAATGTGGTTACTACATTCACCCATATTATCAAGTCCCCCCCACATACCCCATTAAACTCACTGCCCATCAGCGTAGTAAGAAGCTATAGAGTCACTACTTGTCTTCTCTGTGCTATACTGCCTTCCCTGTGTCTCCCCCTACATTATGTGTGCTAATCATAATACCCCTTAATCCCCTTCTCCCTCCCTTCCTGCCTGCCCTCCCCATCTCCTTTCCCTTTGGTAACCGTTAGCCCCTTCTTGGAGTCTGTGAGTCTGCTGCTGTTTTGTTCCTTCAGTTTTTGCTTTGTTGCTACACTCCACAAATGAGTGAAATCATTTGGTACTTGTCTTTCTCTGCCTGTTACAGTCTCTTTTATATCCATCCTCCTAGAGACATGTGCTGTGTAGGTATTACATGCCTCACCCCCCTCCACTTTTCTAACCACAAATAGCATGCTCAGACATACAGTTCTGTCCCTTGGGTTTTTTTTTCCCCCTGCTCTGAACAATGTTTCTTACAGATTCTCCATATCCATATCTCCAGAGCTCACCCATTCTTTGACAGTTACACAGAATCAATTCCTCTGAATGGATGGGTGGATCATACTTTCATGTGGACATCATTTTTTGTCTTTTGCTAAATAGCCGTGAATCCTCTCATACAAACTTCTCTGTTGCTGGGTATGCTTTACTTTGAAAACAAAGCCATTGTCGAAGTTCCGCTTCTTTCCAGTTCCTACAGTTAATAACTGGAGATGTTTAGTTGAACGGTCAAATCCGAGTAAGTGTGAGAAAGTAACATCTCCACCCAAACCCCCTGTGGATGTCTCTGTAAGGGCTGGTGTTTTGAAGACTATTAAGGGTGTGGTTCTGGAAGAGCTCTTCTCCAAGTTTTAAACTCCCTCAGATTAGGATGTAGACATGAATAAAATCTGCCAAGCCGGTCTGGTTGCAGTGTGGAGTTGAGTCACAGAGTCCATTTTGAGCAAACCCAGTACAGTATGCTGTATACTGACAGGGCAGTCTTCCCAGGTCACTGAAGATAGTTCTGCTCCAATTTGTCAGGTCAGTAAGACCTGAGTCAGTTTATAACATTTTTTAAAGTATTTGAGTTATAAAAATTAACATAGAGTTAATAACCTCTGAACTGCCAACAAAACTAACCTTTTGCAGTCTCGTTTTCCTAGTCTGGGGATTTCTGACATTGGAAATATTCAATGCACACATTTCTGTTATAGACACTGTTCGGCATCTTCTTTGTCTTTGGTAATTACATCAGACAAAGAGGAGCAAGCCTTTTCAGAATGTTTAAAAATGACTTCTTTCTCTTGGCCTGGAGGAAATCTTATGAATTAAACTCTTCTGGATGTCTGGGTTCTGTCTTACTTGAATCTGTATTTGAAGAACTTTTTCCCTGTGACACAGTGTGTGCATAATCTCTGACTTCCTACCCAGGCCTCCAAATAGAAGTGGTAATTATGCTCACAAGCTATAGAGATGAAATACTCATTTTAGTTACGTTGGCACCAGGCATGACTGTGCTTTTCTTCTGTTCTCAAACTGGTTTCATTTGTCCATCACATCATTCACTGAGGTTCTCTGGGTGCCACAATGGTGCCAGGAGGTGCGAGTTCTTTGTGTGGGCTTAACTTACACTGTCTAGGCAGATACCCCAAGTATTCTCACCATCTCCTTTGGTAGCTCCTTATTGAGCAGAACTGCCCATCTTCCAAACCTTCCTTGAGCCCTTCCTGTCTGTGACCCGAGCAACCTCTGGACCCCGAGCCCTGTTTTGATGGCCTGCTGTTGAAGTGGTACTTCCTTGCAATTGAAGGCAAACTGTGTTTAGAGGATTGCTCCCAGTTTCTGCAACTCTTCCAGTTCTTCAGTCCCAGATGGGGCGCAGGGCAGCCAAGGACGACGGAAAGAGCAGGTAGATGCGATGCTCCAGCTTTGGCCCTGCTCCTAAGCAGAGCACATCCCTTCACCTCTAGGTTTCAGTCTCAAGTCTGAAATAAAATAAAGGGATGGACCAGGTAATTTCTTAAAAATCCACAAAGCCTAACATTCTAGCGTTCCACAGTCACACATAAACACCCACCTCATTTCTTCATACATTGCTTCTAACAGCCTGTTTGTGCCTGTGAGGGCACTGTGATGCCACTTACCCTGCGGTAAGCCCCATGCCTGGCACATAGTGGGACTGCAGCGAAGATTTGAGTGAGTTATAGATAAATTTTATAAAGAGTGTTTTCCCCTACCAGAGGAAGTTCCAGTCATGGAATTAATTGTTCCTTAAGGAAACCAGTTCTTCTGCCTTTGTGTGAGTGTGTGTGTGTGTGTGTGTGTGTGTGTGTGTGTGTGTGTGTGTGTGTGTGTGTGTGAGTGTGTGTGTGTGTGTGTGTGTGTGTGTGTGTGTGTGTGTGTGTGTGTCCACCCTACACATAAACCTAATACTGAGTTGGTTAGGTTACTTTAAAATTCATTTAAGAAAATTTAGTTATAAAACATGTTTCCACATGATGCCGATGGCAAAGAGAACATCTAAAATCTTTAACTTTTAGACTTTAAATATGCCAATAATTTTATTTTTTAAAGATAATTAATACCAAATGTAGCAAATATTGAGATTTTCCTCAGAAATGAAGTGTGCATATAAAATTATATGTGGTTATTTTTGATCCTGACCTAGGGGCAAATTGACCTAGGAGCAAATAGACAGAAAATCATCATTTTCTTTAATACAGGATATTGCCCAGGCAGAAGTTAAGCAAGTCTGAACTGGTAAACTGTTTTGAGGAAAACTAACACTTCTTAAAATGCATGTTTTCTGGGAGTGACAATTATAGAATTAAAGAATTTTAAAATTCTTTTCTAAAGCCAAGTACTACATGCCAAATTTTAAATGTTAGTGCATCTAAATAGAACATCCTTTAAAAAGTTTAAAACACTTCTAGTGTCTTCATCCGATCAGAAGTACAATTAGAATTTTAGTCCAACTTCTTTCTCACTAACTTGTCTGTTTGGAATAACCAAAACATTTTTTTCTCCATCAGGTATTTATCTGTTCCTGAGCTTATCTCATGCTTCTTTGGGGCACTATTTTTTAACAAAGTGTTGATGGGGACCTGCTTGTGCATAGGTCCCTGATCTGTGCTGCATTTCACATGTTGGTTGTCAGTTCACCTGTCCATCTTGGGTGTTACTGCACATCCACCGTGTATCTATAATCTCATGCCTGCCTTAGCTCTGCCATAAACATTCAGTTTTTCAGAAAGGTGCACACACATCCCCACTGGTGTCCTGGTGAAATTAGCTCATATGTTGTGATAACCATGGTGGAATTTACTTTTGACCCGTGTGCCCTAAGGAAGGCTTAAAATGTACTCTAGACACGGGAGGTGTGATATAAGATTTTTAACAGAGCACAAAAGCCGAGACTAGATGAGTCAGGAGTGGGGCCTTCATGAATTGCATTAAGGTAAAAATTACTTAAACAGTAATAATTAACAGCAGAGTACTTGGAAGGAATCTTGGGAATCCATACTCTGCCCCGCAAAGCGCCCCCCTGTCTTAACGAGGAGGTGGTGTGGGCTCTGGTCACCGTGTCCTGCATGTTCTTCCCCGCAGTGATGAGCCGCCAGCACGCGCAGCCAATGGCGCCCGGCACCCTGAGCCCGCAGAGCCACCCTGCCCAGAGCCCTGCGGCCGGGCTGATGGCCGCGCCCAGCGCGCTGACCACCCAACAGCAGCACCAGCAGAAACTGCGGCTCCAGAGGATCCAGATGGAGAGGGAAAGGATCCGCGTGCGGCAGGAGGAGCTCATGAGGCAGGTAGGCCGCCGTCCGCACACGGGGGCCTGGAAGCAGCCGCCCGCCCCGGGCCAGGCCCTTCCTGGAAGCCGCGGGGCTCCGAGCCCGGCGCCTGCGCAGTGAACGCTGTCCCTTCCCCAGCCTCTGCCCGCAAGCCCCGTGAGTCCCAGGACCAGCGCTGCCTCTGCTTCCCTTGCTTGTCTTTAGAAGGAGGGAGAGAATATGGTCCAACTACCTATTGCTGCGTGACAAATTACCAACTGAGTGGCCTAGAACAATAGCCATTTTATGGTATCACACAGTTTTGTGGGTCAGGAACTTAGGGCTCAGCTGGTGTGTAGCATTGCAATGAGGTGAGTATGGCTGGAAAATGGGGTTTAGTTGGGACTAAAACTAGTAATGGTTCTCCAGCACAGCAGCCTCAGTGGTGGGACGTACTGTAGTAGCAGCTTGAGACAGCGACTAGAAGCCGCCAGTGTCTTAGGGCTCGGCTCTGGAAACCATCACAGAGTCACTTCTACTGTTTTCTTGTGGTCAAAGACATCAAAGCATTGAACCCCCCCACGCCCTCCCCACCGGCGCGCGCACACAGATTAAAGCAGATCAAGAGGGCATGTTCTGTGGCTGATATGAGAGATTCTGCAGCCATCTTTGGCCCACCAGGAAGCATGGGAAAGAGTCAGGGAAGATAGGAGAATGACAAAGGAGAGTGGTTTGCATACGACTCTGGTAGAATGGTCCACAAAATGGCCCCAAAGCGGGGGGCGGGGGCGTTGGTCAGACACCTTTGCACCAAATTCCATTCCTTTATTCATTCCAGCAGTAGAAAATTGCTGTGTGTGCTCTCTGGGCCGGGTTCAGTGCAGCACTTCAAAAAATAAATGAAAGAGAGCCCCTCAAGGAGCCCCCAGTTCTCTCCCTGCTTCAGGGGCTCCGTCTGTGCAGAGCAGAATTCTTTCTTCTGTGTTGCTGAAGTAATGTATAATGTAGCCCATATTTTTAGGTTTCATGTATTTTGCTCACTACATTTTGGGGAAGAAAACTTCAGTTTATTGTTCTAATTCTTCAGACTTTGTTTTATGACTCATATGAAGCACGATACACAGGTAGATTCCTTTCACTAGTTGGAGAAAATAGTTTTACTGTTGCAGACAGTGAGCTTCCCGGGGACTGGGGGAGTGTCAGGTAAACACTGCTTTTTCTTTTACTCACATCTGATACTTTCAAAAATACACATTAACTTCCACAAATGAATAAGGTATTTCTCATCAAATACATTCTAGGGTGTAAAGTATCCATACTGTGTGACATTTCAAAAATGTGAATTTAAATGATTGCTCAGAATAGCCTTTGAAAATGAGGGAAATGAATCCGAATTGTGCTTAATTGTTCAGTTGAACTATCCTCTAAGTTTGAGAAATACAAGTTTATAAGTACAGCTGTGCCTTTTACCCTGAGGACTTATGTCTAAACTTTCATGGTTATTTGAGGGTAGCAGTTGTTTATCCTGTTTTTAGATATACAGGATCAGGTTTCTTAGTAGGAAATAATTGTATTATTGTTTTCTCTCTTTGGATGACAATTCCATTTGCAATACATTTTTATTTTATAGAGTAAATTAAGTAATATTATAAAGCATTTATAAGTTTTTCTCTTAGTTTTATACTTAAATGTGTTTTAGTGAGTTTTTTTTTCTTATACGAAGCTCAGACCGTTCTGCAAGAATGTCTTGTTTCTCAGTTTCCACTGCTTTCTCTTGCCCCACCTCCTTCTTTCCCACAGAAAGTATTTCTGAAAAGGGGTGGGGAAAAGTGCCCCAAATTGTTTCCTTTATTCCAACTGTATGTGCCTTTGAACCAGAATGTAGTATTGATGGTTCATATTACAGAAATGCCAACCAAGTTCATTAAATGCTGATCCCTAGAGACTGTGGAACTTGGAGCGTTTTGCTGCATCACAGTGTGCACTTCCATTCGGCGGGACGGGGGGAGAAGTGTGGTCCAGATTTGCTCAGATAGTTCAGCTTTGACTGTGTGTGTGTGTGTGTGTGTGTGTCTAGTTAGAAGGGATTGAGATGGAATGAATCGTTCTGATGTCTTTTTATTTGTATTATGGTATACAGGAAAAAAAGCCTAAAGAGACTTTTTAATAGTGGAAGATTTTTTTCCCCATCCAAAAGGAATCTGCTCCTTAGTGTCAAAGATAGTATTTAAGGCCATGCGCTCCGTGTTGGGATGCTCTGTAATAGTCGTCAGCAGCATTTGCCGAGGTGCCCGGATGTTCAGATGTGGCCACGTCTGTCATCTTGGTGGGCTTTTTTACTTCTTTTTTTTTGGCGATTTTCTGCCTTACTATTTGCACTTAGGCCAGGCCAGAGGCAGAGAAATGGACTGGCAGTAAAAGTGTTATTTGGATTACCTGCCTAGCTGCCTTCCAGCATTTGGTGGAAACATATGCACTTGGAGGAAATGGTGGTCCTGAGGAGGCCTAAGATTACCTGTGAATTTCCTTTGCTCACTCTGTCCCACTCCCATGTCCTCGGTAGCCATGCTGCCTGGACATCCTTTGCTCTCCGGGCAGTTTGTAGTTACCGAGGCTCTCCTCTTGCTTGCAGGAGGGCCCTCGTTGTACAGCCTGTCTTCTCAGAGACCTTGCCTTGCAGGAATGCCTTGATCTGTCTGCAGCTCTATCACGGAAGAATTTCCAGGAGAAAGACCCTTTCCTCCACTCTGTTTCTGTAGTAGGAAGAAGGATTGGTAAAATTAAGTAGGTGAATTTATTCCCTAATTCTTGGGAAATCATCACTACTCTAAATTCATATCGTTCTTAAATTTATGATAAATGTGAAAGCACCTTATAATTACATGCTGTATAAATATTCAGTTTCATTTCTCCTTCCTTTTCCTTCTCCCACACCATTACTCCTCTAACCATATAGTCTGATGATGTTACTCTAGGAGAAAACAATTCCTTAGTTCTTGTTGCCCTATCTGGCATACACCGCATGATGCCACGGGCTCATCTGTCAACCCATTGTTATGGAAATCCCATCACAATATTAAAAAACTGGATTTGAGGAAAGATTGATTTAAGGTCTAATGTGAACCTCCGTTATTTCAGGATGGGAAGTTTTCTTTTTCATTCCTTCCTTTATCTCCTTATTCAATTTTTAACCAACATTTATGTAGTAGAAATAATAAAAGAATAAATGGGACATGGCTGTTCTCATATAACTTATATTTTAGCCAAGGAGACAAAATGATTAAATCCAATCTCAACTTGGGGCCAGAGGGTAAATTCAAACCATTCCCTACCTATGTCATGGGTCCCAGTGGCTGCTGTCTTTGACCTTCATTACTGTAGTGAAGACCAGATGCACCAGAGCTCAGAGTTCTATGATAATTAGCATAAGATGCTTCTTTATTACTTTACAGTGGCCCCTCGGGCCAACAAGGTGTTGAACAGCTACAGACCAAACAGCCAGTGAGGTTTGGCATCTCCCCCAATTAGGAATCTTCTGAAGTAGGGGTTTCATTAAAAACAGTTGCTGCAATTTAGCATTGGCTGTTGGAGCAACAGGCATCTGTCAAAGACATTGTGAATTTTTGTGAAAGACATCCTCCAGTGAGAATAAGAATTTTATTTTTGCTAAATTTCCCAAAAGGCCATGGGACACTTTGGGTGCATCAGAGAAATAGCAACTGTAGGAAAGGAAGTACTTTCAGTTGAAGGTGTACTTCTGGTATCTTCATATCTTTTAAACAGAAATTTGAATTCAGTTTGAGAATTTTTTAGGTAGAAAAATGAAGTTTTTAGTTTTTAAAAAAATGATCAACTAGGTTTTTTTTTCTGACTGAGGTAAAGCATTTTGCTAGTGGGAGAAGCCAGACCCAAAAAAGCTACATATTGTATGATTCCATTTATATGACATTCTGGAATAGGCACCACTATAGGGACAGAGAACAGATAAGTGGTTGCTTGGCATGGAGGTGGGAAAGGGCCACTTATGAAGGGGCAGCAGTAGGGGATTTTGGCGCGTGATGGCACAGTTCTGCCTCTTACCTGGGGTGGCTGTTTCACAACTGTATGTTACTTGTCAAAACTCAGAAATGTACACCATAAAGAGTGAATTTTACTGTATATAAATTAAAGTGATAAAGTTATCACGTAAAGACAAAATTTATTATAAAAAATGTTTAAAATACTAAAAAATGCAGAAGAACATAACACTTATACTCATACAGTATCTGTGGAGATGGGGTTTTCTTTCCAGTCTCTGTGTATCTGTCTGTGTGCTTTGTTTTTTAGAACAAGTGGTAGCATGTCATACTACTGTTTTGTTATTTTTTTCTTGTTAATATATTGGGAAGTCATTTATTTATTCTGTATCAGCCATGGAAGTTGTGCCTGGGCTTAGGATGCATCTATTTATTCTAAGCTGCCTAGAATACTTTCTACAACATAAATTTTAAAATACCAGAAGCCACATGTCCCCACAATGCTATAGAATATTCTACTGTTTCAGTAAGCTTAGAAATCAACACAGTATTTGCTCAGTATCATAAAGGGCATATTTGCAATTTTATCCAGTGAAATGGAAAATTTTGGTAATAACTGGTAAGAAATTGAGAAATAGTCTTCTCAGGCCCTAATTATACATCTAAAAGAACAATTCCTTGACATCCACAGGCTCATGGCTTTGTCTAAGCAGATTTTTTTCTTTTAATGTGTATTATCATTTAAATATGAAGCTGGGGGGCCTTCTGCTTGAAGGTTTTAACCTTAAGGATTTGCTGTCAGCCCCTAGGGCCTGGGAGACTCTTAAGTGGAGAAGCCTTAGCTCCCTCCTGCCCCTTCTCAGGGGCTGCGTTGTTGAGAAACCGTTATTATTCCCAGGCAAATCCAACACTGTTTTCACCCCCATCCTTGCGTTAATTGGGGCAGGGTGGGCAGAACACAGCTTGTCAAACAAAAATGCTGACTAAGCCTGGCCTCTCGTTGCACAGCAACAGGGACCGGGACAGAGGGTTTGGGTGGGAGGCGTTGGAATTCTTTTGGCTGGTCTTACAGAGTTCTGTTCCGACTTGACAGCCACTACCAGGTCCGCTGGCCGGCTAGCCAGCTGGCCGTCTTCTCTCAGCCATTCCTGACTGAGGGCCCTGGGGAGGGACACGCCTGGCTGTGAGCAGCCCTGGTCTGGGGGAAGGTTTTGAGAGCTATTTTTTGTCATGTGAAGAGTAGCTATTTAGAGAGTTTAAAAAGTGTCATACCATAGCAGATCATGAAGCATAAATGGTGGCTATTGAGTCTTTCCTTCAGTACCTGGGACTGTAATTTGACTTTTAGGAAAGCATTTCATAGAATTTTAGGTTTCATGGTTGACGGGGACAGCAGAGGTCATGTTGTTCAACCAATACATAAATCCTTCTAGGACAGCCTTGCTATTCAAGTTCATTAATTTGTTCAACAAGTGCTCTGAGAACTCAGTGTACAGCAGTGGGCAGACAGACTTGGTCCCTACCTTCATAGCCCTTCCATTCTAGCTTCTGGCCATGTTTTTATTTGCCTTCAAGTTCCATTTTCTGAAATATCCCAGTGTTCCCATGTTTTTTGAGGAAGTAGATCAGTTCAAGTCTTTTTACAAGGACCCTTTGAAAAAATGTTATAAATTGAACTCATTTTAATAATGGAGCTTCACCAAGTTTGCATGAAGGAAAAGCAGTTTATGTCTCGTCCTAATAAGATCACTAAGATATGAAGAAATATTCTATTTTGGAATCCCTTCAGATATTTTTTTAAGTGAAGAGAGAGGAATATCTAAACTACAATGTTTTCCTTAATGTTATTTATTCTAAGGGACAGATTTATTCTAAGTTACAGATTTTTACATACATCTTGCATTAAGATACAACAAACTGTGATATAATTATGAACTCAACAAATGTCTTCCCCAGAGTGTCAGACTTGGAACTGTCCTTTCCTAGGTGACAGTCTGGCAGCTGAGCATGTGTGATGAAGTATTTCAAAGGGGAGGCACCAGGAAATGTAACAGTGAATGTCTAGAATCCCTTAGCACAGAGTTAGAAAGAGATTTACCTTGGGTGGGTTTTTTTTCTTTTTTAATAAAGAAGATAAATAATTCAGCATTCTGCCTCTCGAAAGTCCCTCGGGATTTTGGCAGAGAGAGCAACTTCTCTGCACCAGAATAACTATTTTAAAGTTAGGATTTCAAAATACTGTCTTTATTTTATTTTTCATTTGTTTCTATTCATTCCACCCTTTATAATTAAAACAGTCCTGTCTTCCATTTTTGTACACTCTCTGGCCACACACACTTAGATCAAGCAGTGCACCCTCAGAAGAGTTTCTTGTCATTTGTTTCTCTTTGAAGTACATTCCAATGAGGGCAGGAGCTGGCTGGCGGGAGGTGCCCCCTCAGACAAGGACAGATAGGGCTGCAGGATGTACTCCGCTGCTGTTTTTTTCCTCACCTCCTCTGTTGATTTATTCCACAGGCAAGCCGCTGGCCAGTGGGGAGCTGCAAGGCAAGGAAGTTTGGGGTTTGCTTCCAAGGACACTTTCAACTTACAAGTCAGCATTTGTCTTTCTCAGCCCTCACGCAGCCAGCCATTCTACACACCATCCCTTCCCCCAGCTGCGAGGAAAGGGTGTTTTTTAAACCCACATATAATTATTTGTTTCAGGTGCCTAGATGGACACCCAAACTTTGAAAGAGATTCTCAAACCCTTATTTTGCAACAGTCTCTCCATCTCCAGCTTGGATATAGAGAAAAAATTAAGTTATGGTGGAGGGGAGTAGGGGTGGGGTTACCAGATCCTTGGGGGCAGCTTCCAGATATTTTGAAACTGGCCTTAAAAATCTGAACTTATAACTTGGCCTGGTGTGTTGTGAATTCCCAGGACACCAGCTCCACCCATATACATTGAAAAGGATTGTAGAATATATCCAGTTCAATCTCTTTCCCAATTCAGGGAGGGAAACTGCGTTTGGGACAGTTAAACAGGCTGTTTCATTAAATCCACCTCTAAACTGCCTGAAGAAAGGTGTTATTATTTCCATTTTATAGCTGGGAAAATGGGCTTGAAGTAAATATGGCAGAGAAGTAAAATAACTTGCCTAATTCCCACAGCCAGGAGGTGAAAGGGCCGAAAATTTGAGGTCTGCCAACCTCAACTGCTAGCTTTCCTCTTTCTCTCCAGTGGTTGTGAGAAAAGACTCTGGAGCCGGACCTTGGGAAAGTTGCTTAACTTTTCTATGCCTCGGTTTCCTCATCTGTAAATAGAGACAGTTGGGTTGTCATGAGGATGAAATGATATAGTTTGTTCAAGTGCCAAAGCAGTGCTTCGTACCTATAAACAATATGCGTGTATTAGCCGATATCTCTGCGTCCTGCAACATTTAACAGTATCAGAGCTCATTCTACTGACTGTTGCACTATACCAGGTTGTTAATAAATATGCTTTTCAAGATTTATAACAGCCCAGCAAGATGAGTCTCATTATCCATCTTTTTTTGTCAGATGAACAAACTATTAAGAAAGGTTAAGAATTTAGTCTACAAAGTGTTAAGCTAGGGAGTAGTTGACCTGGGATTTCAACTATCATCTTTTCCATTCCAAAGACACTTTTTCTCCTGTGCCAAGCCTTGGACATGTCTACTAGCATTTAAACATCAACAACTGCTTGGGAATTCCAGTGACCAGTAACCCAGAAAGAACTGAGAAGAGGCAGTTTCAGCAACGGAAGAGTTGATTGCTAACTAGAAAACCCTTCCTCAGATCTGCCTCAGATCTAGGGTAGAAGGAATTTTCTTTCTTCCATGTGATAGTCCATTGACTGTTTGAGAGCTAAGGTGTGGCCTTTAGGTCTGTCTTCTAGTTAAACAGTCCCCTGCTTCTTCATAGGATGGGACACCCGGACCCCTCTGGTCCTGATTTTTTTCCTCTGGTCACTCTGTGTAGAGACCTCAGCAAAGTATAGAACAGAGACCTGAGTGCAGCCTCACATGTGGAGGCTGACTGGAGGGAAGCAGGTCAGTTGGAATATCTAGAAAAGCAATGCTTTTCTGCTACGTGAGATGGAAAGGAGCTTGGAGCATGGAGATATCAGGGCAATGGAACCCACAGGTCTTGACCCTTGTCTGTCACTATTTGTTACAGTCTGTCTTCTGCTTTGGAATCCTCTTTAAGGCCCCCTCTGTGTGCTCTACCCCTGCTGCCAAGAACAGTACCCAGCAACCAGTAATCTACGTAGTATTTTTAAATAGTAGTACAGTGAAACAGTCAGTAGAATGAGCTCCTGATAGTGTTAAATGTTTCAGGAGGCAGAGATGCCAGCTAATACATGCATACTGTTTACTAGGTACGAAGCACTGCTTTAGCACTTGAACAAACTATATCATTTCATCCTCATGACAACCCAACTGTCTCTATTTACAGATGAGGAAACTGAGGCATAGAATGAGTGACTCGTAGTGAGGGCTCAGGAGTCACTTGAGTTGGATGTTGAGCTGGGATAGGCCGCAATAGCATTAAGAGAAGGCTTGACATCATTAGGGAGAGCTGCTTGGGGGCCAGAAGTGGAGTGCACTGTGAGACAGGTCTCAGACCTCAGCTGGATGTGTCTGTTTAGGAGTTCAGAGCTGGGAGGTGGGGAAGGGAGAGGCTGCTGTGGTTATGGTGGTCAGGGAAGGCATCCTAGAAAAGGAGGTGTAACCTCTAAGGGGGTGTGGTGAGATACAGCTAGAGGACAAGGGACCCAACGTACTGAGGAGTACAGGAAATGGCAGACAGGAGGACAGGATGGGTGTGTCAGGGGGACACTGGGAAGGGATCTGTGAGTAGACTTGTTGAACAGGAATGGAAGTGGGAGGTGAGAGATAGACCAAGGGGACTCAGTTGTATCTGCAGCTCAGCATTTGTTACCCTGCCTGGACTGGGGGAGCCAGGGATGGAGCACATGGTTCGGGCAGCTGCACCGCCAACTCTGTGAGCTGGAGGCCTGAGTCATCTTCTAGACCGATCTTGTCCAACTGTTCCCCTTTCCATGTTAGTTTGCTTAGTCTGGGGCCCCATCTTCCATCTTTGCTTCAGCTGTTTTTCTTCCATCAGTCATGACTGCTGCTGCTTGGTCCAACTACAGTCAGGTGTTTGCCTCTCATTTCTGCCCTGCAGGAGCATCGGACATCATGTGCTCAAAATCATACTGAATCTGGGGTTTAATTTTATACTTAGATTTAAAAAAAGTCCTCTCTTGTTTGGTTGGGGACATATTAGTAAATGTAGTTCTTTTATTTCCAAGCCTCGGATTTTGCACTGGTTTTATTCTCCTTCAGTTTATGAACAGAAATAGGAAAATATTTTCATTCAAAAAAAGACTAGACTTCAAACGATTCTAAATATGGAATTATATTGCAAAGCATAATTAAAGGAAATGAAACTTCCCACTATTCTCCATTTAGATTAAAAGCTAATTTTATGATATACAAAAAAGGTTTATAAACCTTCCCTTGTTTTTAAAAAAAAGAACTTGTCTTAGCCTTGCTGACTCATCATGATTGAATTTCACACTTAGGTTTAATCCTTCCTGGTAAAGGTTGATCAGGAAGAAGTGTCAAACCACTGCAAGGGCATTAGTTCCACCGCAATAGTGTAACTTTTAAGATTTTGTTTTGTTTTGTTTTTGCTTTTGCTTTCTGGGACTGGAATACAGAACTTGGGATAATAATACTTAGTTAACATTTTAAGTGCTCTCATGTGCTAGGTACTGTTTTAAGCATCTGATATGTAGTATCTCACTTTATTGTCACAGCAGGGGGTAGATGCTATTATTATCCCCACATTACAAATGAGCAACAGAGAGGTTAAATAATTGGCTGGGAGATGGCAGGGCCATCTGGTCCTTGAATTCCTGCCTTTGACCCCTCTGCTCTCCTGCCCATCTTCCGTGTTGAGAGCCAGGAACAGTGCAATGAGATAATTCATTACATGAGGATGGCACTTGTGCCTTGCTAGTTGGGATGTGTACAGCAGACTATTATTTTACTCATATTTGTGGTTGAAGATGTGAATTGAATGTTCTCAGTTTATTTTTTCTTTTATTATTCATCACAATTTAAAACATTTCCATTTGAATTCCAGTAATATCTGTCATTTATTCATTCAATGAGCAAGTACTTATCAAGTACCTACTGTATGTCTAGGCTCTTAGAGGCAGTGAGGATATAGGCGTGAACATGACTAAGTAAGATCCCTTCTCTTCTGGCACCTAGATCCTTATGTAGACAATAAATACATAAATTGCTATGAAGAAAATGTAATGCGGTCTCTGAAGAGATGGCATTTATAAGAGACGGACATTAAGTGGGGGAATGAACTCGGGAAGATCTGAGGAGCAGGTTCCAAGCAGAGGGAACAGATGGTGCTAATGCTGGAAGTGGGAGGAGCAGTGGGAAGAGAGCGAAGAAGGAGAGCACATCAGAGACAAAGGAGGAGAAGTGGGCAGGGCTGTCGTCAGGGCTTTGTGGGCCGCTGTCCAGTTGCGATGGGAGCAGGTTTAGAGCAGGGGGCCAACGTGAAGATCACCCTGTGGAATTCTGCAGTGTGGAATGACCTGTGACCCAAAAATACTCTGGGAATAACCTAAGAGAAAGTGTTACCCCCTCTGTAATAACTTCCTGAGTCAGAGTAGCCTAATTTATATTTCAAAGTTCTTTGTCAGGTACCATACGTTGAACAGCCTTACTGTGTCTTCTCTCCCCTTTGTTAGTCATTTGAAGGTGAAAACAATGCTGTGAGCCCCCTACAGGCAGAACATAGCACTGCCTCACATGACCACATGGGGGGTTCAAGTGTTCAAATTGTAGTCTGGGAAACATCGATGCTGAAGAATGGAACTTCAGTTATCCTTAATTAAAAATAGAGGGAGCAGATGTGGAATGGCACAGTGAAACGTCTTCCCTAATATAGTATATGTTCCTTTAGTTTTTGTTATTATAAATAGTTCCTGTGAATTTTTATATATTTAGCCACCCACAGGCATTCTTTTAAAAATTCACATTGTGTCTATTTGAAAAATGCCAGGAGTAATTTAAATGAAGACAAAAGCTTGAAACTATGTATTTTATAGATAGTCTGATCTTTTTTCTTACAATTTAAAATATTGTTGTCATATGTTATTGCCGATGACAAACATAGACATTATGTGTACATTTTTTTACCGAATGAAGCTCCAGAAGCGATTCTTACTATATTTCAATTCAGATCACCTGGAAGCAGCAAATTCAAGCAGTATTCTTAAGACACGTGGTGGTAAAATTTTGTCAAATATAGAGAAATGCAGGAATCTCTTCAGCTTGTATGGTTAACAGGGTAAACCCCACATTTATGCTGAAATGTTGGAGAATGGGATATTCTAGCTAACGCTGAAATTTTGGATAATGGAAGTTATTGCCCGAAGTATCTTTGCATTTACAGTTTATAAACAACGAGAAATTACACCATTGACTAAATATTTTTAAACTGTGGTTTGTGTGTGTGTATGCTTGAGATGTTGGCGGCTGTAGGCTCCTCACACCAAGTTCAGTTCTTGTTCTGAATGAGGCCTCTAGGTAAGCTTTGGTTGGAGAGTGAGATTTCTAATGCATACTGACAGCCATGAAGGTAGTTCCAAGATTAGGATTATAGACTAAAATTACTTTATAAAAATATCTCCACTTTGTGGGGGTGGAGTTTGGTTTTTATGGATTATTGAAAAAAATTTGTGTTAGTTAAGTACTCTGATGATTGACAATCCAGATGAACAGAAGAGAACCAGAAGCCCTTTCTACACGGGATATGTATTTCAGTATAAATTCACAAGGCAGGTTCTTATCGATCAGATCTCTCACAACTTATAAGAGTCATGCTACAGTAACTCCTGGTAACAGTGCAATGAACTCTAGTAACCGAAAGTTTTTATAGCCTGTGATTTCATTAGACTTGTCTAGACAGCAGTTACTCTCTAAAATCATAGCATGTTAGGACTGGAAGAGATCTAACAAAATATGCTGTAATTTAGACAGCCTGAATATTCTGCTTGCCATCGCTGATGTGGTTTTGGGGCTTGAGGAATTGTGAGAACAGTGACTTCAGCCTAGAAAGTGGGAAACTGATAGGCATAAATATGGGAAGGGCCTAACTTTGGTTTTGGAGGCAAGTACAAACATACAAAAGTATTCTTCTGTGGAAGCCGCAGTACATTTGAAAGGAGTTTGTTGTCTGCTCATGTCTGTCAATACAAGAGGGACCCCTGGAGATCATACCTAGAGAAAGTAATTGGCAGTCACATTTGTGACCTTTTGGATCGACTCTTCCTTGTCAAAAGTGTGCTAGCTTAAACAAAACAAAACAAAACAAAGCTAGCATTCTAATTTTTGGTAATGAAATCCACATGCTGTCAAACAGTTGCATCGTCAGTGGGATTTGAATTGGATCTGCTTGGTTCCCCAACCTTTGGCTGTTTTAAAGAAGTCAACAAAATAACTCATCAAATAGAAAACCTGATGGGCAAACTTTGTAGGGTTGTTTTCCTCTCCTGGCTATTGATATAAAACTGCCAGATGTGATTTAATATAGAGCCTGAACTCCGTAATCTCACAGCTCTGCCAGGCCTGTTAGTGGCAAAGACCAGAAGTTCCTGTGAGGCGAGGGGGAATCCAGTTGCTTTAACTGACTTCGATTTGGTCTCAGCACCTGGGATAAAAATAGCTGTCTCTGAGAAACTGTCTTGAGAGGGCTGTATGTGATTTGGGTGTTCAAACAATTGGATGGGTGGGACGGTTGCTACGTAAGTGTCCTAAGGGCAAATATTAGCTGAGCTTCTCATTAACATAGTGAGAGAGTAACTTGTGCCTCTTGTAAGACTTCTTCAGAGAAAGAGTACTACTGATTTCCTAATGAATTTGACTTACTGGGAATAAACATAAAATGCTTTGTTTTGGTGAGAATTTTTCATTTGAAATATACTGTGCTGTCCTTGTTGCAGTGAGTGAATGACTCTTGTTCTCCCTCTGCCTGTCATGTTCTGCAGGAAGCTGCTCTCTGTAGACAGCTCCCCATGGAAGCTGAGAGTCTGGCCGCAGTTCAGGCTGCTGTCAACCCGCCAGCCGTGACCCCAGACATGAGATCCATCACTAATAATAGCTCGGACCCTTTCCTCAATGGGTAAGTTAACATTTTGGGGCCACTTACTTTTGCCTTCTTTTACTATGTGGTCTAGAGTATAATGGGTGTTATGTTGGGGAAAGGTGGGGACTTGGAGGTTGAGTTGGAGGAAATTGATAGGAGTGGCAGAAAAAGGAAAAGCAGAGTAAGTCATCTACTTTTTTAAAATACCAAATTCAAAAATTGGTTATATGATACAGAGTGAATCCCTAGTCAGTTCTTTGAAAATGGGGATGAATTTATAGTTTCAGTGGGATGGTGCTCTGTAGTAATTATTTGGAGGAATCTTGTGGTTTTACGTGGCCAGCAGGAGGATAAAAGCGTGTCACATGGCAGACAGAGAACAAAATAATTAAGAGATTATGGTTATGGTGAAATGTGAATAAAGTCTATAGTTTAGTTAATAAGAGTGTTACACAGTGTCAATTTTCTGGTGTTGCTAATTGTGCTGTGATTTATGTAAGATGTCCTTGGGGGAACTGGGTGAAGAGTATATTCTTTACATCTTCTGTGCTTGTCTAGAATTACTGCACAATAAAAAACTAATTAAAACAGATGATGTTTTAAAATATGAAACATGAACAGAAGAAAGAAGATAATTTGGCCAGAAATAATTTCTTGAGTACAAGTAGTTGACCTTAATTTAGCCTTTTAAACCCAAATAAAGGACAGTTCTCTATTTTTCCTGTGTCTTTTCTATCTTCAGAGGCTTTTGGCAAACAGATATGTTATGAAAGTTATTAAAATAGAGCAAGAGATGAAAACAAGTAACATCTAAAATAATGAAGGAAAGGAGTTTTTAAGTGGTTGGTTTCAAAGTATTTCAGATGTACGGGAAGGTATAAAGAATGACTTAAGATTTTGCCCGTGTACCCAACACCCAGATTTGTCATATTACCATAGATCTTATTTTTTGTTTAAATGCCAATTAACATTTAAACCCATCCCCACCACTGAAATCTGTTTCTTTGCCTCTGCTCCTCCCTAGTGGTAGCCATCATTCAGAAACTGATGTGTGCCTATCACACATATCGCTGTACTTCCTGTTGCCTGGTAATGCGTGCCTCCATAAGCAGTATTCCACGTTGTTCTCTCTTTTTTTTAAGTTTATATAAAGGGTGTCATACTCTCTATGTAGAACACAGTATTTGAATTGTTATTTTGAGATGAAGAGGAAATCATATCAATTCACTCTGAATGGCCAGTTTTATTTGCTTAGAATTTAGTAATTTCATTGACATTGGGATGTATGTGTTTCAGAATTAAAAGGAGCTACAGAGTCTGCCTCTCTTCCTTACTTGGAGAGTCAGGCCGAATGGCAGAACTATACTAGGTTAGGGTTCCTGTGACGACTGTATTTTAATTCTGAAATTTCTTCAGTGGGCTCACCCTGAAGCTTCTCCCTCTTTTGCGTCTCCCCAGAGGGCCATATCATTCAAGGGAGCAGAGCACTGACAGTGGCTTGGGGCTGGGGTGCTACAGTGTCCCCACAACTCCAGAGGACTTCCTCAGCAATGTGGACGAGATGGACACAGGTAGGGGCAAAGCCTGCGAGTGTCTGCAGTGTTCGCATCTTAAATGGTCTCTTTAGTCATTTCAGTTCTAAACTCCAACCAGAAACACTTACTGTCAACAACAGCCTAAAAAATAAAATGACAATCGAAAAGCTGCCCAAGCCCCAGGCACTAATTATAGACTCTAGTCTCCATAGTTTATGCAAATATAATTTTATTTATGGGCACAGGATTTTAAATTTTGCTCTTTGTCTTTTTTACTCATCCGGTCTGTTTTGCAATGCTTTCACAATGGACTATTTATGCCAGCTTTTGGTTGGAGTGTTGGGCCACTTTTTCTCTTGAGAAGTGGTACCGGTTTATAGTTCCGCATGCAAATTTTTTCATGTCATTCATTGCATTTCGGAAGCAATTGGCAGTAGATACTTGGAAAGTTAGGCAACTCAGAGGATGCTAAATTTTCAGTTCCAAGTCCCAATATGGTACAATGCCCACCCTCAGCAATTTAAAAGAAAAGTCAGAGTAACTTTAACTTAGTCCCTGGCCTGCCTCGCTTTTAGGCCAGGCCCCAGCTGGCTCCTGAGTTGCCTTTCTTTTTCTCCTCTTCTCAAGGGGTAAGGCCTCCAATTTCAGAAACCAAATTTGGTCTTACTAGCTGAATGTAGACTTAATTATCAAAGTCCAAAATTCCTAGAGGATATTCTAGAACCAAAAATAAATAACAGCTGAGGTTCTACTATTTAGAGTTATTCATGCAGGTTTCTCCTCCGTCATCACTTAATGACAGAAAATTAATCATTCTGTGATAAAAATAATTGCTTTCCCCAATGCCATTGCTGTTACATTCATTTCCTAGATGACTGCTCTTTGTGCTCTGAGTCTAAATGATTGGTCAGCTAAGAGTCAGGTCCAGCCAGGCACCCTACAGTGTAGTCTTTCGGAGCAGCTGCGCCGGGGCCTCTGCAGGCCGTCATCTGCATGTTTAGCGGAATGTACGGACTGTCTTGTGAGGAGTCCCGCAGGAATGGTGTGAGCTGTTTGTTTTGTTACTCTTCCATTTATTACTTGCACTTTCTTCCTCCTTGCCTGTCACCCTCCCTCTTTCTCCATCTCTCTCTCATTATTTTTTGGTGTGAGATTTATTTTGCCCTCTTTGGAACAATCACATGAAGTGGCTTCTTCCTATGTTTAATAATTGTCTGCTTTCATCTTTTAAACACTGGGAAGCCAGTAAAGATAAGATTCAAAGTTAAATAAGAAAAGATTCTGGAAATCTAAATCTAAGCTTAACATTTAAAAAAAAATGGATTCTCTTCTATGGCTTTTTAAAATGACATCGAGTGCGTACATAGGGAATGTTGAAGCCAGAATATGGAATTAAGTGGCGTTCTGAAAAGAACAGTCTTTGCAGGCCAGCAGCTTAACTTGAATCTTCACTTCTCTACTTCCTGGTAGTGACTTTGGGTAGGTGACATAACCTCTAGGGCCTCAGATTTCTTACCTATAGAATGAGAGAATAATATGCTTACTTCATAGGGTTGTGAGAAGTCATGAGATCACACACGTTAGCACAAAATTCTCTTCTTCTAAGAAGCCTGAAAAATGTACAAATTGGACTTGATCAATGTTACAGTTCCAAGTTAACCTGGTTAAGGGAGTGTCAGTCCATTGAGTTTAAGGTTACGTCTGTCAAGTCTGTACAGAAATGGGTATAGACTTTCTCAAGAGGAGAAATAAGGTGAGGAAAATCAGGGAGTGAGCAGAGCTCCAGTGTGGCTAGGAAAGGTTTATGCAGTCCCCTGACCACAAGTCCAATGGGGACAGGCTGAGCACTCCCTTTGCAAAACACACATGGAAACAACAGCTGGACTTGGCGTGAGGATGGGGAAAGGGAATAGCAAGCAAAGGCTGGGAAGTCACCCATCCTTACAGAATATTCTACAGTAATCACACCCTTTTAAGAATTGCCTGGTCTTTGTCTCTCCCACTTTTTAAGTAGATTAAAAAAAAAAAGACCAAAAATATTACTAGAAGATTATAATGTTGCTCCAGAGATATTTTAAGATTGTTAATTAAACAAAGAACCTTAGTTAGCCTTCTCATGCTTTCCATGACTGAGAAGAGAGGATAAGAGGAATTCTTTAAAACTGAGAGATTTGTTTAGCCAAAAAAAATGTTTTCTTGAATTATTAGAAAGTTAAAGTGGGAAATCAATAAAGATGAATTATTCTGATTGGAGATGAAGAAAAAAGACACCCAATCGTTTAGATCACAGTTTTTTTAAGCCTTAGTGTCATTACACTCTAATGGGTAGGGAAAAGTTATTTTGGGTTTTCTTTCTTATTTTTCTTTTTTTTTTCCCAATATCAGTAACACTGTACTGAGGTCATGTTGAATTTGATTTTTTAAATTATTGCCTTTTGCAATAAAAGACCTATAAAATCCTGCCAAGAGTCATTGATATTTTATGAGTTATAAAAATGAGAAGCCATTAGACTTTGCTGTCACCAAAATGCAAGTTTGGTAACATTTTCCCCTTCACTGGGAAAGATAGAATCTTTCTCCTCAGAAGATGCATATGGTTAAAATGAATTTGCTCCACTTTTGCTCAGAATAGTCAAATTTCTCTGTGTGCTTTTCAGGGAAGCTACTGTAGTTAGTTGTAAGAAACAAAAGCTGATTTAACAAGTTTTTAAAAAATGATATAGTGGAAGTTAGCCCTAGTTATCAATGTTCTTCAGTCTTTGAGCTGTATTTATCCCTTCAGAAAATTGATTTGTTCTATTAATTAACCCAGTTGTTCTAATACTGTGTTCTTAATAAAGTGAATTCCTAGGGTTGTTTTTTTTTTTTGCACAATCAACAAACATTTATTGAATTTCATGTTTGTATAGGTTTGTATGTATAAGTGATGCCCAGAGCCAAAGATATGTGGTAGACATTATATGGCACTTTACTCCAGTTTGTGGAAAAGGGTCTATCATCCCATTTTCAAATGGGTGCACTGAGGGTCAGACAAGTTCATTGTGCCTGAGGTGACATAGCTAAAAGGCTCAGTCCAATGACACATAGGTCAGTACATTTTCTTCTATATAGATTACTATATAATTACTAAGTGGTAATTATATAGTAATCTACTATATAGTAATTTTATATAGTAATCTCCATATAGTAATTACTATGTAGTAATTTACTATTACTATTAGATATGACTATTACTAGTTATGGAGTAAAGAGTAATTGTATATATTACTATTATTCATAAAGAGCGTGTATTCTTCATGTCATATCCCAGACACTTAACTTTCCTCTAGAATAACATTTACATTACACTGTTCTGTAGACTCTAGTCCCATTAGGATATAAATTCTGCCAAAATAGGACTGAATGACTAAATGGCTTTAGGCAATAGTGGCTTAAACAAAATAAAAGTTTTCTTTAAAACTTCTCGAACCTTAATATGCCCGCATGCATTGTGACTCAAAGGCGTTGTGAGAAAGGTGGATAGTCGTTGGGTGTATGTGTTTGCAGGAAGGGGACGATCTTCAGAACAGTTTGTAAAATACTGTGGAAAGGATCCCTAGGGCCGTCAATGAAGACAGCTTTTTAATAGCTTGGTTAAGAGAAACTCCTCAGTAATATCTTTGAACATAAAGAGGGATGATATGGGTGAATGTAAGTTTACAATTAACTCCTTAGATTATAGCTCTGTAATAAGGTATTTATTATAGGCAGGTATCTACTCTTTTACAAACCAGCTCTTGATGCTGCCGTGATGGGAAGGCACAGATCAGATCCACCGTGCCTTCACATGCTCCTTTCCTAACTCCCAGGACTGAACCATTCTGGACCATGTCAACCCAGAACACTGGAGGATTCACCTGTTATCTCTGCATCTCTTAGAAATGAAATCGCAAACTCAATTTCAGTCATGTGGTGGTTGAAATTTTGCATGGAGATGAAATAATTTAGACCTATAGCAATATATTAAAAGAAATGCAGATAAGAGTTATGTGAACACTTGAACTGTCCCTCTTTCAAGGGCTCAAAAAAAAGAAATGAACAGTTTCCTTTCCTTGTCTTACAGGAGAAAACGCAGGGCAGACACCCATGAGCATCAATCCTCAGCAGACCCGTTTCCCTGATTTTCTTGACTGTCTTCCAGGAACAAATGTTGACCTAGGAACTTTGGAATCTGAAGATCTGATCCCCCTCTTCAATGACGTAGAGTCTGCTCTGAACAAAAGCGAGCCCTTTCTAACCTGGCTGTAATCAGTACCTTTGTGCCTTGAATGCAGCTGTGACTTGACATTTCCTGGGCCTCTTGGAAAAAGCCGTGGAGCAGAGAGGTCTGCAGGTGTACCACTCCTGCCCCCATGACTCCTGCTCCCTCCTTTCCGTGTGGCCAGTTTAATCATTGCCTGGATTTGATTGACAGTAACTTAAGTTAAACATAAATAAATACTCTGTTTTCATTTTCTGCAAGCCTGCATTCCTGCGATGGGTTATGCAGAATTGCGTCTCTGTTTTTCTCTCTGCTGCCCCATGACTAAGCTTTATGGGTGTGAGTTGAAATTTACACATCACTTGATTTTATAAACCATAAAAAGCCGACCACAGGCAGTGACTTCTGACAGGCGGCTTGGTCCAGGAAATGTACACTAAATTATACCCGATTGACAGTTTCAAAAACTGTATTGATGACAGTAGTACCAAATGCTTTAAAAAATATTTAACTCGAGCCTCAAAAATCATTGCATCGCTGGTAAAATTCTGCTGTATGGAATACGGTATAGTTTGGGATCCATGCTGGTTCTGACAGTTCTTATGCTTTGTATTTACAAAGGCACACACAGTCCTATTGTAGTTTATCTTTCATCATTTTACTGCATATTATCTAAACAACTAGTCCTTCCAGCAGGTGAGAGCAGCATAAACCACTGTTCCTACAGTACAGCTCTTATGAAGGAAACCAGCTCAGTACTAATTATGAGCATTTATTAAACAGAACTTGAAAATTGCAAGTTGGATTTTTGCAGCTTAGAACTTGATGTCTATTTTATAAAGCACTATGATTTTGTAGCCGATGACAAAGGGCAGCCAAATTTTTTTTGATGAATCCGTGGCAACTGTATTTTTCTCTTTTGAAACTGTTCTGAAAACATCAGAGCAACGTAGCTTTCAACCTGATGTACACACAGTAAGCTGTTGCTTTTTAAATTCTGAAAGCTCGTTAGTTTTGCTTTCAAGATTTTAAGTGTTTAAACTAATCTCATCTATGAAACTGTAGGATGAAGCAGATCTCTGACTGACGTGTAAAAAAATGCCCCCGAGGTTGTATGGTGGAGACATATGTTTCTGATTCAGTAAAATTGATTCTTAAGTATATTATCCTAACGCTGTTTGCTACAGTTGGTATAAAAAGGCATGAAATATGTACTCAATACCTCTTATGTAACCAAAAACGTTTTGTATGAGCTTCTAAGGACTGAGAGAGCATCAGGTTTACCTGGCATGCACTCTGCCTGCATGGCCAATGAAGTCCTCAACTGTTTAATATTTTGAACTGACATTATTTATAATCTATGAGTTTAGTATCTTTTTTGAAAGACATTAATAATTCAGGTCTCTGAGAGGAACCTTTCAATTCCCAATGGGGCCTATTTGTTGGGGATCTTAGATAAGATCCTTTTCGATCTACCAGAGCACAGACAGGCAGAATACATTTTATCTTGTTGGAAAGAAGGCAAGTGTCAAGGTCAGAGATGAAGTAGTAAAGTTATGGGATATGGTGGAAAGGATACTAGTTGTGGGATGGAAATAGATAAGTTAAAGTGCCCCAGAAGCAAGACAAGCAGGAGGTTCATGAGAGGTAACCTGAAAGAACAAAGCAACAGTTTTCTACTACATCCTTTATATCAAAAGACTGTTGCAGCAGAAAAGAAGGCTTTGGTGCACTTTATGTGGGAGATGGAGGGGTAGGGATGACGTCGCCTTGTCCATGATGCTGAGCATGTCTGTGGACAAGAGCATAAACCTACTGTGGCTTCCAACACAATGAAGTGATTTCTTTCCCCTGAAGGACCTGTGGTTCCTCTGATTCCTTCTCTTTCTAAATGCTGAGAGAGACGGGTGGATGTGTGTGTTGCTATTAAATTAAAGGGAGCACTATTTTGGTTTCTCTTTGTTAGCAATTACTGCAAGAAGAGTTGTACATTCTTTATAAGGATGGAAAAAACCAAAAACACAAGGGACCTAACAAAACTGAGCAGTGTTACTGTATTTTAAAAAAGTATTTTTGTAGACTCCTTTTCAGGTTATTAAATGTAAGAGAAACAGATACCCCTCTTTTTTTTTTAAGTAGTTACAACATTGATGATTTGTATTATCAATTTTTAGAAGTAATTTCCTAGTAAGCTTATGGCATTAGAAATATTAGAATAATTTTTTAGTGAAATTAGTTGGAACATTTATGAATGAACGTAACAAATATTTTTCTGGAATTAAATATGGACCCTGACTATGTGTTTACTAACAGATAAAGCCAGATAGAATTCTGATGTTGCTTTAAGGCCATAAAATAGAGCCTTTGTTAAAGAACACTAAAGCTAGAGATCTAAATTCAGAACAACTTTTTAAATGATATTTCCTATTATTTTAAGTATTAAAACCCCTATGGAATTCATGATAAGGTGCTATTTATACTATATTTCTTATTAAACAATAACTGCCAGGATATCTAGTCTTTTTAGTCCTAAATCAATCAGTAAATCTCAACATTTCATCCAATAATTTTGCCATAGAAAAGTCATATTAAAAATTGAAATTCACAAGTAATTTCACACATCTTCCAAGGCTTTTTTCCCTGATAAACCATATTTTCTTAAAGTAAAACCTATTTGCAATTCTGTTAAATCTAGTAATTATTTGTGTTTCACTATAGTATTTAGGATGTGAAATGCCATTTCTTCCACTGATTGTACAATATACCAGAGGCACATAAAACAGAGTAAGAAATTCTGTGTGCTGGGGGTGCTGCTGAGCCCAGTGGGGTAGAACAGCTCTCTGTAGGAAGGTGGGTGATCTGGAGTGAGGGAAGTGTTGGCTAAATACAAGTTGTGTTCTCGTGACATAATTAGAAAGTAACTTCTGAAAGTACAACTTTTATGACAAAAAGAAATGAGCTGTTAAAAAAAGGAAATTGTAGATAATTTAATTGGGAAAATGGGTGATTGACGGAGACCGTTTCCCTAACACACTACATCGTTTATGTGCTAGTTTTTGACTTTTTTAAAACTTTACTTCTATATTTTTTAATATGATGTGTGTTTATTTTTAATTTAGAATGCTATGTGTACAGAAAGTATGTAGCCAAATCAATCAGATCAAACCATTTTACCTGGAGTTTGGTACTGGTTTTTACTTCTCTGATTCTGTATAAGAAAAATAAATACAGTTGAATTTCCACTTGGAGCCTTTGTCTTTTGATTATTTGTGTGTGTTCCTTTTACTGAAGGCTTTGGGTGGTACTGAAGAAAGGCTTATATAACCCTCCTGGCAGACAATGAAAGAAAGCAAATTTTGTAGGCAAACATGTTTTTGGCTCAAATGCCTGGTCTTCAATATTCCAAATATCCACAGCATTCTGGTTTCCACTTTGTATGAAGTACCCCACTGAGATTAAATGCATACATGCATATATATATATATTGTTTTTTATTTTATCACACTCTCCTGACACTCTCACAAATTTGACATTTGACTGACATGTCAGATAGGAATCTCAGTCTTCCTCTATCATTAACAATATGGTGTGGTTTCTTGTTCTCAAAACTAAAAACAGCTCCTTCATTCTGAGTGGGCGTGTGATGGTATGTTTTCTCTGTTACAGACCTCGGTTCTCACCCGTCATCACACCTTCGTCTGCTCCACAGAAGCCTTGGGTGAGAGCACTCTTGGTAGTAAGAGTCGGTTTAAGCAGAAGCATTCAGCTGAGCAATAGAAAGAACAGATGCCTTTTAAAAACCATATTTCATCATCACTTTTATGGTAACATGTTCACTGTTGAAAATGTTACAAGTAACATGCATAGAGTAAAAAGTGAAAGTTGTCTAACCCTCAAATCTCACACAATACATAGGTTTGTTAAATTTTTTCCTATAGGATATATTACCTAATTCAATCTGCACAGCAACCCTGTTATTTAAATAATTTCCTTACTTTACAAATGAAGAAGAGATTTAGAGAGGTTGAGTAACTTGCATAAGGTTACACTGAAATCAACAAACATTCAATATCTCATGGTCATCTTTCCATTCTAGTACATACAGTAGTATGCTTCAATATTTTTGACAACATATTCTTTTGTATGGACATCTGTTGGTAGCCAGTTGGCTGTTTACAGTTTTTGCCCTTAAAATAGGGTTGCAGTAAATAGCCTGTTCTTGTGTGAATATAGCTGGAGGGGGGATAAATTCCTAGGAAAGGCACCACTGCATCAAAGGGTGTGTGCTCTTAAATTTTGATAGATTATCTCAAATATTCTTGAAAAAAAAGGACCGTACCAATTTATACTTCTGACAACAACATATGCAAAGCCCTGTTTGAACATTGCCAACCGGGAGCTGGATATTACTTAACTTTTTTTTTAAGATTGAAAAGTTTTGCTACAAACATGCAGCTTTAAAAAAAGTAGTCAAATTTGCTCTGTGTAAACATTAATGTGTTCCCCTTTTTTTCCGTTTATACATTCCACAAAATATTCAAGAAGGTATGTGGAATATATAAATGAAGTTTGAAAACAGTGAAAAATGTATGTTTGTCAGTACTATACAATACAGATTAGTTTTTTTTCCAGCCTTATTGAGATATAATTGGCGTATTGTGTAAGTTTAAGATTTACAATATAATGATTTCATATATATATATATATATGTATATACTGTGAAATGATCACTACAGTAAGGCTAGTTAACAGGCATCAACTCACATAGTTAGAAATTTCTTTTGTGGTAAGAACTTATGAAAATCTTAAACCTATGAATATGATAGGAAATATCTCACTGATAGAATTATTTCTTGAATTAACAGTGAAATTGAATGATCCTTTTCCTAACATTGTCTGTAGCGTGTGATGTCACTTTCCAATCAGATCACTTTAGATCCCTTTTTACTGTTTTTGTGCACCCCACATTCCACCCTGGTGTTTTTTTTGCCTCCTAACATCTGTGGCACTTTATAACAGGATTGTTGGAGTCACTTTGACCCTCCACCCCCTACACTGAGAGGGGGAAATGCATAGGAATGCATTCTAGAAAATGACCTTTAGCCAATGACAGGGATGTGTGACTTACATTCCAGAGTTCCCTGTGGCAGCTGGCAGACCACCTTCTGTGGGACTATGCCTGAGAGCACATTCTTGCTTCATTTCCTCCCCTTTCCTGTCTTGCTTTCCCTGCTCTCTTGCCAGGTTCTGTATAAATATCCACTTCTTTGATAAATCCTTTCTTAAATAATGCTGCTTTAGTGAATCACTTTACATGAGTCCTTATATCCGGATCTGCTTCTGGGAACCAGACCTAAGATAGTGTCCAGAATATAAAACAAACTCTTACAAATCAATAATAAAAACAGTCCAATAAAAATATGGGCCAAGGATATGAATGAAAATTTATAGGACAGGACACTGGGTGCCAAATCACCTGCCAACTTAATTACAAATCAGGGAAGTGGAAATTAGATAGCAATGACATACCATTTCACTTGTATCAAATGGCAAAATTAAAAAGGCTGATAACACCAAGTGCTGGCTAGGATGTGGAGAAATGAGAACACAATGCACTGGTGGCGGCAGTGTAAACTGCTGATAAAGGCACTTTGTAACCTCTATGAAGCTGAAAAAATGGTCTGTTTTGTTGACTACTCTATCTCCAATCCCCAGGGCAATGCCCAGAACATGGTGGATGCCCAGTAAATATTTGTTGAGTGAATTCACTTTTTGGCACACTGTATTCCCTAAAGAAGTGAGCACTATCAGAGGGCACACACAGAGAAGAAAGGTTGCAAAATAGGGCACAAGGAACTTCGTAGGCAATTTGGTTCATTAAATAAATCTACCACCATTCAATGGGATGACAGGCATTGCAGCCACCACATTCATCTAGCTGATCAGTCTAGTCGATAAGTGAATCTGTGGTAGACCTAGTCGATAAGTAAACCAGTTCACAGCTGGGACTTGTACATTTATAGTGTATTCAAGTTTTTTTAAGGATTGCAATCTAATGAAAATTTGTATATTGGTGTTTCCCACGAAAAATTGTTACCACTGTATTTTAGGTTTTCCCCTGGGGCACTGTTTTTTTAAAAATCATGATTAAATATTATGTGGACATCAAAGTTCCTGGATATATATTTTACTTGACTTCCATTGAAAGTACATATGAGGGTATTGTAGGTGTTAGGTTAAAATCTGGGGAAGCTATAACATCTGCCTTTCTGCCCAGAATAAATATATGTAATGTATTAAAATGAATATAGAATTAGGATCAGACACCTGCCACATTAGAAAGGCTTTTTAGATGTGTTTCTGGTCATTGGTGGGATAAATGGCTCTGAATTCTGGCCCTAAAACAGAATGGATTTGTTCCAGGGGAACCTCAGAAGGACTGGTGCATTCAGATGCTCAAGGTAGAACTCCTTAGAACTTTCTCTGGAATGCCACCCTAAGTTTCAAAATTCTTCAAAACAATTAAGCAATACATTTTACTTTTTCCCAATATTTGAAAGTTTTGAGAAACTGATCAAAGCTTTAGATGTTGCTCGCACAGTAAAATGTGCACACACACATTTTGCCCTCCAATTCAGATGGCTCATAGACTCATTGAAGCTCTTCCATGGACCTTAGACTCCGCAACTCATTTCTACAGGCTTTTTGAAATAGGTCCCTTGTAACTTAAAAGGGGGAGTTCATAAAACCTTGAACCATAGTTAGCAGAGATATCTAAATTGGGTTTAGAAATATTAATGTGTCGGGTCACAGATACAGCTTACTGCAGAGTTTTGGATATCCTTAATGAATTCTTATGCTTATAAATCATTAGGTAATATTATCAATTAAAGTGACACATGCCTCATCTGTTTGCATGTGGAGGACTAGAAGTAGGGTGGCCAATTGTTCTGGTTTGCTTGGGACCAATGGGTTTCCCAAGAACTCAGGCTTTTCAGTGTTCAAACTAGGGAAGTCCCAGCAAACGGAAAAGTTGAAAAGTATGCATCAGGTACTCATTGGCAGGATGGGCTATGTAACTTATGGGACCCAGTGAAAAATGATGAAAATATGGATCCCGTGTTCAACTTCATTAAGAATTACAAGATGATGGCGTTAAAGTAAGTGTAGGGCTCTTGTGAGTGAGGGGCCCTCTGCAATTGCTCAGGAAAAGTGTCTGAAGCCACCAGGAAAGCAAAGGATTTTATGTGCCAGTGTATTTCTCTGTAAGAATAGGAAAGAAGATGCTGACAGGAAGGGCTTCATAAAAAAAAGAATAAAATAAAATAAGTAATTACAAGAATTAAGCCAGGGATTACTAACATTTTCTTCTGAAATAACCTCTCACCAAACCTTCCAGACAGCTGGCTGTGTTCCCAGTATAGTTGGAGAGTCAGGTGGGCCTGAGGCCCCTGATCCTAAACCATGTTTGGTTTTTCCTGAGGATGCCAAGGAGTATACAATTCTTAGGATCTTCTTTAATAACTCCCAACACTCTCAGGGGCATGAATATCAAACCACCTGGAAATATGTATTGCATTCGCTCAGTCATCACTCTATACTTGCTGACTCCCTGCCGTGTTGAAGGCCCTGAATAGGAGCTGGAAATACCAGGATGAAGAGAACTCAGTTGTTTCTCTAGAGGAGTTTGCAGTTTATTTGGGGCCATACATTATGGGACAGAGTAGTGGGAGCTCGGAGTAGGTGGGGAGAAGAGGTGTGAACAGCCTCGAATAGGCCATGGTATCCGAGCCCTAGCTTCAAGGAGTTCCCCAGGCCTTTCACATAAAGGAAACAGCACGTATGAAAGCACAGAATTTCAGAAAAGGGGCAGTGAGAAGGTTCACAGTCCTGGAGGAAGAGTGGGGGGCTGGGGGCCAATGTGGCAGGAGGTGAGGTCAAAAAAGTAGATGGAGAATAATCCTTGAGAGGGCTCATGTGGTTTGTTTCAGAGTTGGAGTTTTCCTATTCAGTGGAAGCCATGGGAAGATTTCCAATAGTAGCATGACTTTAGGAAAACAGGCAGAAAAGTAAACATGAACCAAAATGGAGGAATGTTGGTGGCCCCCTCCAAGTACGAAGGCCTATTTGGTGCTGTGAGAATAGGGAGAAATTGTGACCGTGGCCCTGCTTCCAAGAAGATAGATACTATGTTAGCATGTATTTAGCACCAAGTGGATGCTCATGTGGTTCAGGAGAGAGATCATTTGGGGCTTGGTGGTGAGATAAGACAAGGGGAGCAGGCAGAGCATTCCGGGGAAAGGGAACTGGTAAACAAGGGCACAGAAGCAGAAATGAAAGGGAAGCAATATATATCGACTACTTACCGTGTTCCAGGAACCAGGCGTCATTAGTTCCTGTGTGTATGTGTGTATCTTTTGGAAAAGCATTATACTTTTTGGGTCATTTAGGCAGAACTGACATCTTTGTAATATGGTGTATGTCTATTTGATTCAATCTGTTTTCTTAACACCCTCCAAGAATGAGAGTTGAAGATGAGTAGACAAAAAGCAAGCAACCATACAAACAAACCACCCTCTCAGAACTTCGGTTTCCGTAGTCAGACCCTAGCTCCAGCCAGCCCTATCAGAAATGACAGGTAACAGCTGTAAGCTCCAGAAGTCCACTTAACCTTTCTGGGTCTCATTTCTTATTCTCCTTATCTATAAAATACTTCACTTACCAAGGTACTAAAATTCTCCCTTTCTATAATCTTCCTTAGTGTTTGAACAGATTTCTGCATTCAGGAGATGGATGGATTGTGTCATGTACACAAACACACTCCTTTCCATATAGCATTTTTTTCAGAGTACAATAGTTATAACAGACTGAAGGATGAGAAACTATATTCTAACTATGACTCTAATCCCCATAAATGACATCATCTCAGCAAGCATGTTCATCACTGTTCAACCAGAGGGCCTGACATTTCTACCACTGGGATTAGGAACAGGCCCAACAAATATCACACGTGGGTCATGTGACTACTTGGGCTCTAAATGAAGGCAATCGATGGGGTTAGCAGAGATGAACAGTTAATAACTCCTTGCACCCTAAAAAGACAATCCCTTATGGAATTAGCATCGAGTAAAATAAGAGTTTCAGAGAATAAGAACAAGGGGAAAGAAACAATAGTGGGGAAAGATGAGGTTCAGTACATTCCATGCAGCATTGCAAGTCCTAGTGAGCGTGGGAGTGTGAGCAGGAAGAAAGGGCATGTGTGGGCCATCTCCTTTGCAAATTTGCCCTGGGCTTCATTCTTCCAAAGTTCAGTGGTTCGGCTGTTAATTAACACCTTGGCCTTAGCTCAGTTTCTTAAAGTTTTGGAACTTCAGTTTCTTTCCATGCAACATAAGCTATTACAATAAAAAAGGAGGTACAAGGGGAAGCCCTGAAGATTAAGAGTGACTTAGGTAGAACACCCAGTAATTCACAGGTGGTCGACTGATGTTCATAACCTTCCTTGTGAGCTTTTCCCTCTCTTTGCTCCAGACCATATTTTTCTCCACAGCACTTACCACCGTCTAACAATAAGAGATAACTGATAATCCACTCCTGCATGGTCATTCACCCGTCAGTGCCTTCCGTGCAGAGTTTTGTGTGTTTCTATATAGCACTGTGAGTCTGGGAAAAGGAAATCCCGAGGCAAAATACCTCTAAAAACCAAAATCAGTCAAAGGGAGAAATAGAGTTTAAAACCCATTTATTGTTTACAAACTGTAGTCCAGCGCCGTCTCTCTCCCTGGCTCGGGAAGAAAGGAAGCAAGCAAGCCAGCCCCTCCCCCTAGACTCTCTGGTTCAGACACGCCCTCGGTTGCCCCGGTAATTACCCATTGACGTGGAGATGAACTTCTCTCCACCCCTGAGGATATGCAAATGAACCAAACCAGGCGAGATACTCTGGAAATGTTACAATTTTACCCACAAGCACCTTGAACAATTTCTGATAACACTGTTCAAAAATACTTCAAATATTTGCTGAATGACTGAATATGTTTGTGAGAATATTGTCTTTTACCCTGCAACCTTCCTTTGGCAAGCACCATCTTGACTTGACGTGTTTGCTCACACTTCTGTGTCTTCAATTAACAAGGTTTTTGGAAAATGTTCCTTGATGGGGAGCTATTAGAGAAAAACTGGTTTCTTTAGGCAGATGGCCAGATCTCCCCGCTGAGAAATTATCAGCTGAGGGAGCTGCTGGGCTCAGTCGCCACCAGAGGGCAGCAGAGGGTTGTGCGGTGGTGTGACAAGCTGCCCCAGGCCAGGGAGCAGCAGGCCCCTGCAGGTAAGGGGTGCGCTTCCTGAGGGCAGGAAATAGGCAGAACACTGATACTTTTATTTCCATCTCTGCCAGGGAGATCTGTGGCTTTTGTGTGAGAATGAAGTTATTTTTAAGTACAGAGAAAAAAAAAGGAAAAATAAGGCATTCTTCCCACAAGGTTCAATGGAGTCAATGGATCACTTACCTCAGAATATCCTGAGGGTAGTGTACAGTGTGAACCTCTCTGGCTTCCTGAATCTGGATGATCCTGCAATTATTCTCCAGGCTTCAGGAGATTCTGGCCCACTCTCAAGTGTGAGGACCACCATGCCCAATGAATAATAGTCTGCGAACTTTTTTACCATGGAGCCCCAGTGTATGTATGTTTGCCTATTTCTTTATTTACAAATTATAGACATAGATGACTCTTCTAATATACGGTTTACATTATAGAACATTCATAAAAATAGAAATTTAAAAATGATGATAAACCATAAACATTGAAGTTTATATGTGAACTTATCACACCACTTTTTGGATAAGAGGAGGATAATTCATGCAGGTGAAATGTTATTTATCTGATCCTCAGAGTGACTGTGATGGCAAAATACTCATTTTCTCATCTTTATGGCCCCAGCAACAATGGGCATGAGGCAGCATGATTATCTATAGAGGTTTTATTTATGTTTCAGTAGTGTCACTGGTGATTCTTTCTCCCTCCATGTCCCCACAGGATTCACTTTTGATGCTTGAGGAAGTTGCCTTTTTTGCACGCGCGCGCGCGCACACACACACACACACACACACACACACACACACACACACACACGCAAAACCATCTGCTATGAAACCCTGCTTGTAAAAAGCTTTAAAACCATGATTAGACTCTAAATCTGGCTCTTAACCTTTCTGAGGTCATGGGTCTCTTTGAGAAACTCATGAAATCTATGAATTTTCTCTGGAGGGCAGGGAAAATCTGAGCATATATACCTGTTCAGAGGATGTGAAAACTTCCTGAGTTCTCAAATTGGACTCTGAGCCAGCATTTCCTGGGAATTTACAAGAAATGCTCCAACCCCAGACCTACTGAATCAGAAACTGGGGTGGGAATAAGCCCTCCAGGTATTTTTGAATACTCGAGTTTGAGATCATGAAGAGCAGTGGTTTGCAGACATGCCTCCTTATTAGAATCACCTGGTGAGTTAAAAAAAAAAAGGGCACTGATGACTGGGCTCCAATCTCTTAACAAATTAATATCTCTAGAGGTGGCGCCTGGACACTGGGAGTTTTTAAAAATTCTTCAAGGAGCTAAGCTCTGTAGACCCAGATTTTAATAATCCAGGCTACTTTGGAAAATGCCCCAATGAGAGCATGATAGCACTAGAGGAACTTGGCACTAGCCTGACTCATCACTTTCATTTACAGTGGGGGGGAAATTAAGGCTTGGAAATTGAGAAGCTTTTTGAGGTTAACAGTTGCTGAATATCTAAGCACCAGTTTCCCATCTTTCCTTGTTCCAGGAGGTGCCACACACTGAACAGTGAACCCAAACCACTCCTGAGGAAACCTGGAAAATGAAGACATGTGTTTAAAAGTAGCCTGGATCATGGCATTTTCAGCTGCAGATCACTGACATCAATCCGCAATGGTTTTCCTCTTCGGTCTGATACATGCAGTGGCTGCTACTCATTTTCTATGCACTCCCTCCATCAGGCCTTCTGAAGAACGAGCCTAGCCTTGCCCAGGCAGTGGAAAGCCCCCGAGCTATACTGTGGCTTTGGGACTGTCTTTGTGTTGATGCTTGGGGAACGGGGCATTGGAGCCTGGCAGGCATGGGGAACAGGTCAGGCTCTGGAGCCAGGCCCTGGGTTTAATGCCTGTTCTGCTGCCAACTCACTCTGTGACCTTGGGCTTCTTGCTCTGACTCCTTATGCCTCAAGTATCCTCACTACTCAACTCAGGGCGATGATGATAACACAGCTACCCCTGAGGGCTGTGACTGTGGGTTTGGTGCATGCCAGGACTGATGTCCACATCAGTGGCCATGTGCTGCCTGCGTCAGCTCTCGGGGCTGGGGGCGGCAGCAGGTGCAGGCACAAGCGAGCATCCTTGTTGCTGCTGCATGGGGGCAGAGAGCTGAGGAGCCTGCCTTATCATTTCCTCATTCTTCTTTTTTAACCCTGAGGATTACAGAAATCTGCATTTTCATTCTGGCTTCTTCCACACAGAGGATAAAATCATTAAATAGAAATAATTGGGGAATAAAAAGTAGAGCTGTGAGCAACTTGGGGAGACTGTGTGTGGTGGTCTTTATACAGGCACTTTGAATGACTATGTATAAATACTGATTTTGATTATGATATTTTAACTGATAATTTTCTCCAATTCAGGTTAGCATGAATTTGAACCATATAAACTGATTCATTAAAAAAAACAAAATTTTGGGTGGAGCCAAGATGGTGGCTTGAGTAGAGCAGTGGAAATCTCCTCCCAAAACCACATATATCTATGAAAATATAACAAAGACAACTCTTCCTAAAATAGAAACCAGAGGACACAGGACAACATCCAGACCACATCCACACCTGCGAGAACCCAGCGCCTTGCAAAGGGGGTAAGATACAAGCCCCAGCCCGGAGGGTCCTGAGCACCCCTCTCCCTGGCTCCTGGCGGGAGGAGAGAGGTCTGAGCTGGAGGGAGAGGGAGCCCAGGACTGCTGAACACCCAGCCCCAGCCATCCGGACCAGAGCGCAGACACAGTGCATGCGTGGGGCCCTGGATACTAGGGAAACAGGGCAGCAAGAACAGTGAGCAGGTACTGGAGACTGGCACTGGAGGACAAAAGAAAAGCGAGTGGCCATCTTTTTTTTTTCTCTTTTTTTTTTCCTGTTGTTTTGTAGTGGCAAGTGCTTTTTGGAAGTCTTAAAGGCACAGGGACCCCAATACTAGGGAAACAGAGCAGCAAGACCGGTGAGTGGGTATCGGAGACCGCCGCCGGAGAACAAAAGAAACGCGAGTGGCCACCTTTTTTTTTTGTTGTTGTTGTTGTTTTGTTGTGGCGGGTGCTTTTTGGAAATCTTAAAGGGACAGGGACCCCAATACTAGGGAAACAGGGCAGCAAGACCAGCGAGCGGGTATCAGAGGCTGGCGTCAGAGAACAAAAGAAAAGCGAGTGGCCGATTTTTTGTTTTGTTTTGTTTTGTTGTTTTGTTTTGGCGAGCGCTTTTTGGAAGTCTTAAAGGGATAGGAGCCGCAGTACTAGGGAAACAGGGCAGCAAGACCAGTGACTGGGTGCCCGAGGCTGGCACTGGAGGATAAAGAAAAACGAGCGGCCATTTTTTTTTTGTTTTGTTTTGTTGTTTTGTTTTGGCGGGTGCTTTTTGGAAGTCTTAAAGGGGCAGGGAGGGACACTTAGTCCAGAGGTAAGGAATCTGGGGATCTCTGGGCACTCTAATCCCCTGGGCTGCAGGGAACACAGAGGCCTCCTACAGAAGTAAATAGCCTCCCTGCCACTCCCCCTCCAACGCAACTCCACCACTTTGGAGCAGCAGCCCAGCCAGGCTAGGCCCACAGCAACAGAGGAGATAAACTCCATAGCAGCCGGGCAGGAAGCAGAAGCCCTGTCTGCGTGCAGCTACCCAGCACAAGCCACTAGAGGTCGCTATTCTCCCAGGAGAGGAAGGCCACAAACCAACAAGAAGGGAAGTTCTTCCAACCGTCACTAGTCTCAGCACTGCAAACTATTCCTATCACCATGAAAATACAAAATTACAGGCAAACCAAGATCACAGAGACACCAGAGAAGGAGACAGACCTAACCAGTCTTCCTGACAAAGAATTCAAAATAAAAATCATAAACATGCTGACAGAGATGCAGAGAAATACGCAAGAGAAATGGGATGAAGTCCAGAGGGAGATCACAGATGCCAGAAAGGAGATTACAGAAATGAAACAAACTCTGGAAGGATTTATAAGCAGAATGGATAAGATGCAAGAGGCCATTGATGGAATTGAAACCAGAGAACAGAAACACATAGAAGCTGACATAGAGAGAGATAAAAGGATCTCCAGGAATGAGACAATACTAAGAGAACTGTGTGACCAATCCAAAAGGAACAATATCTGAATTATAGGGGTACCAGAAGAAGAAGAAAGAGGAAAAGGGATAGAAAGTCTCTTGGAAGAAATAATTGCTAAAAACTTCCCCAAACTGGGGGAGGAAATAATCGAACAGACCATGGAAATACACAGAACCCCCAACAGACAGGATCCAAGGAGGACAACACCAAGACACATAATAATTAAAATGGCAAAGATCAAGGACAAGGAAAGAGTTTTAAAGGCAGCTAGAGAGAAAAAGATCACCTATAAAGGAAAACCCATCAGGCTAACATCAGACTTCTCGACAGAAACCCTACAGGCCAGAAGAGAATGGCATGATATATTTAATGCAATGAAACAGAAGCGCCTTGAACCAAGGATATTGTATCCAGCACGACTATCATTTAAATATGATGGAGGGATTAAACAATTCCCAGACAAGCAAAAGCTGAGGGAATTTGCTTCCCACAAACCACCTCTACAGGGCATCTTACAGGGACTGCTCTAGATGGGAGCACTCCTAAAAAGAGCACAGAACAAAACACCCAACGTATGAAGAATGGAGGAGGAGGAATAAGAAGGGAAAGAAGAAAAGAATCTCCAGACAGTGTATATAACAGCTCAATAAGTGAGCTAAGTTAGGCGGTAAGATACTAAAGAGGCTAACCTTGAACCTTTGGTAACCACGAATTTAAAGCCTACAATGGCAATAAGTACATATCTTTCAATAGCCACCCTAAATGTAAATGGACTGAATGCACCAATCAAAACACACAGAGTAATAGAATGGAAAAAAAAGCAAGACCCATCTATATGCTGCTTACAAGAAACTCACCTCAAACCCAAAGACATGCACAGACTAAAAGTCAAGGGATGGAAAAACATATTTCAGGCAAACAACGGAGAGAAGAAAGCAGGGGTTGAAGTACTAATATCAGACAAAATAGACTTCAAAACAAAGAAAGTAACAAGAGATAAAGAAGGACACTACATAATGATAAAGGGCTCAGTCCAACAAGAGGATATAACCATTCTAAATATATATGCACCCAACACAAGAGCACCAGCATATGTGAAACAAATACTAAAAACTAAAGGGGGAAATAGACTGCAATGCATTCATTTTAGGAGACTTCAACACACCACTAACCCCAAAGGATAGATCCACTGGACAGAAAATAAGTAAGGACACGGAAGCACTGAATAACACAGTAGAGCAGATGGATCTAGTAGACATCTATAGAACTCTACATCCAAAAGCAACAGGATTTACATTCTTCTCAGGTGCACATGGAACATTCTCCAGAATAGACCACATACTAGCCCACAAAAAGAGCCTCAGCAAAATCCAAAATATTGAAATTCTACCAACCAATTTTTCAGACCACAAAGGTATTAAAGTAGAAATAAATTCTACAAAGAAAACAAAAAGGCTCACAAACACATGGAGGCTTAACAACATGCTCCTAAATAATCAATGGATCAACAAACAAATTAAAATAGGGATCAAGGAATATATAGAAACAAATGACAACAACAACACAAAGCCCCAACTTCGGTGGGACGCAGCAAAAGCAGTCCTAAGAGGAAAGTATATAGCGATCCAGGCACACTTGAAGAAGGAAGAACAATCCCAAATGAATAGTCTAACATCACAATTATGGAAACTGGAAAAAGAAGAACAAATGAGGCCTAAAGTCAGCAGAAGGAGGGACATAATAAATATCAGAGAAGAAATAAACAAAATTGAGAAGAATAAAACAATAGCAAAAAATCAATGAAACCAAGAGCTGTTTCTTTGAGAAAATAAACAAAATAGATAAGCCTCTAGCCAAACTTATTAAGAGAAAAAGAGAATCAACACAAATCAACAGAATCAGAAATGAGAATGGAAAAATCATGACAGACTCCACAGAAATACAAAGAATTATTAAAGACTACTATGAAAACCTATATGCCAACAAGCTGGAAAACCTAGAAGAAATGGACAACTTCCTAGAAAAATACAACCTTCCAAGACTGACCAAGGAAGAAACACAAAAGTTAAACAAACCAATTACGAGCAAAGAAATTGAAACGGTAATCAAAAAACTACCCAAGAATAAAGCACCCGGGCAGGACAGATTTACCTTGGAATTTTATCAGACACACAGAAAAGACATAATACCCATTCTCCTTAAAGTTTTCCAAAAAATAGAAGAGGAGGGAATACTCCCAAATTTATTCTATGAAGCCAACATCACCCTAATACCAAAACCAGGCAAAGACCCCACCAAAAAAAGAAAATTACAGACCAATATCCCTGATGAATGTAGATGCAAAAATACTTAATGAAATATTAGCAAACCGTATTCAAAAGTATATCAAAAGGATCATACACCATGACCAAGTGGGATTCATCTCAGGGATACAAGGATGTTACAACATTCGAAAATCCATCAACATCATCCACCACATTAACAAAAAGAATGCAAAAACCACATGATCATCTCCATAGATGCTGAAAAAGCATTTGACAAAATTCAACATCCATTCATGATAAAAACTCTCAGCAAAATGGAAATAGAGGGCAAGTACCTCAACATAATAAAGACCATATATCATAAACCCACAGCCAACATTATACTGAACAGCGAGAAGCTGAAAGCTTTTCCTCTGAGATCGGGAACTAGACAGGGATGCCCACTCTCCCCACTGCTATTTAACGTAGTACTGGAGGTCCTAGCCACGGCAACCAGACAAAACAAAGAAATACAAGGAATCCAGATTGGTAAAGAAGAAGTTAAACTGTCACTATTTGCAGATGACATGATATTGTACATAAAAAACCCTAAAGACTCCACTCCAAAACTACTAGAACTTATTGTGGAATACAGCAAAGTTGCAGGATACAAAATTAACACACAGAAATCTGTAGCTTTCCTATACACTAACAATGAACCTATAGAAAGAGAAATCAGGAAAACAGTTCCATTCACAATTGCATCAAAAAGAATAAAATACCTAGGAATAAATCTAACCAAAGAAGTGAATGACCTATATTCTGAAAACTACAAGTCACTCTTAAGAGAAATTAAAGGGGACACTAACAAATGGAAACTCATCCCATGCTCGTGGCTAGGAAGAATCAATATCATCAAAATGGCCATCCTGCCCAAAGCAATATACAGATTTGATGCAATCCCTCTCAAATTACCAGCAACATTCTTCAATGAATTGGAACAAACAATTCAAAAATTCATATGGAAACACCAAAGACCCCGAATAGCCAAAGCAATCCTGAGAAAGAAGAATAAAGTAGGGGGGATCTCACTCCCCAACTTCAAGCTCTACTATAAAGCCACAGTAATCAAGACAATTTGGTACTGGCACAAAAACAGAGCCACAGACCAGTGGAACAGACTAGAGACTCCAGACATTAACCCAAACATATATGGTCAATTGATATTTGATAAAGAAACCATGGACATATGGCGAAATGACAGTCTCTTCAACAGATGGTGCTGGCAAAACTGGACAGCTACATGTAGGAGAATGAAACTGGACCATTGTCTAACCCCATATACAAAAGTAAACTCAAAATGTATCAAAGACCTGAATGTAAGTCATGAAACCATTAAACTCATGGAAAAAAACATAGGCAAAAACCTCTTAGACATAAACATGAGTGACCTTTTCTTGAACATATCTTCCCAGGCAAGAAAAACAACAGCAAAAATGAACAAGTGGGACTATATTAAGCTGAAAAGCTTCTGTACAGCAAAAGACACCATCAATAGAACAAAAAGGAACCCTACAGTATGGGAGAATATATTTGTAAATGACAGATCTGATAAAGGCTTGACGTCCAAAATATATAAAGAGCTCACACACCTCAACAAACAAAAATCAAATAATCCAATTAAAAAATGGGCAGAGGAACTGAACAGACAGTTCTTCAAAAAAGAAATACAGATGGCCAACAGACACATGAAAAGATGCTCCACATCACTAATTATCAGAGAAATGCAAATTAAAACTACAATGAGGTATCACCTCACACCAGTAAGGATGGCTGCCATCCAAGAGACAAACAACAACAAATGTTGGCGAGGCTGTGGAGAAAGAGGAACCCTCCTACACTGCTGGTGGGAATGTAAATTAGTTCAACCATTGTGGAAGGCAGTATGGAGGTTCATCAAAATGCTCAAAACAGACTTACCATTTGACCCAGAAATTCCACTCCTAGGAATTTACCCTAAGAACACAGCAATCAAGTTTGAGAAAGACAGATGCACCCTTATGTTTATCGCAGCACTATTTACAATAGCCAAGAATTGGAAGCAAGCTATATGTGCATTGGTAGATGAATAGATAAAGAAGATGTGGTACATATACACAATGGAATACTACTCAGCCATAAGGAGAGGGCGAATCCTACCATTTGCAGCAACATGGATGTACCTGGAGGGTATTATGCTCAGTGAAATAAGCCAAGCAGAGAAAGAGAAATACCAAATGATTTCACTCATCTGTGGAGTATAAGAGCAAAGGAAAAACTGAAGGAACAAAACAGAAGCAGAATCACAGAACCCAAGAATGCACTAACAGGTACCAAAGGGAAAGGGACTGGGGAGGATGGGTGGGTAGGGAGGGATAAGGGAGGGGAAGAAGAAGAGGGGTATTAAGATTAGCATGCATGGGGGGGTGGGAGAAAGGGGAGGGCTGAACAACAGAGAGAAGACAAGTAGTGATTCTACGGCGTTTTGCTGTGCTGATGGACAGTGACTGTAGGGGGGTTAATGGGAGGGACCTGGTATAGGGGAGAGTCTAGTAAACATAATATTCTTCATGTAAGTGTAGATTAAATATAACAACAACAACAAAAAGAATGAAAGAGAAGTGGGATCACTCCCTGATAGGATAAAACTAACTGTAAATCAACGATTAATGCATGCTTTAAATATCCTTAATTTTGATCACTTAAAGGGTGTCAGATGATCAGCTATGGAGGTACACTTTTCTGATAATATTCCTTTCTCTTAAAAAAAAAAGGCAGTTCCTGTGTGGTGACCTCCAAGGAGTTGTACATAATGGTATAAAGGGCATATCAAAGTGAGGGCAAAGGGTCTGTTTGTGTTTATACAGAGGATCAAAGCCTAATTTGGCTACCCAGAAAATGAACTAAGATACGATATGAAGAAGAACTTCCAACATCAGCACTCTCTGGAAGACTTATACCAGAAGATGATCATCAAAAAACCTCAACAAAGATCCTGGAGCTGTTGCAGTTGTAGCTGCATTCATCCCACCGGTTCCTGGACTTGCCATTGAAATGAAGAAGGAGATATCTAAGCTGGCCTGTGCATGTAGTAGGACAACAAATTTGACTGTATCTATACTGTTGGAACTCAACCAAGAATTGGGAGAAGTGCAAGTTGTAGTGCTCCAAAATCTTACAACTACAGACTATCTACTGTTAAAAGAACATATGGGATGTGAACAGTTCCCAGGAATGGGTTGTTTTAATTTGTTTGATTTCTCTCAGACTGTTCAAGTACAGTTGGACAATATCCATTATATCATAGAAAAATTTTCACAAATGCCTAGGGTGCCTAACTGGTTTTCTTGGCTTTACTGGAGATGGCTGGTAATTATAGATCTGCTTTGGTTATGTAACTGTATGCCTATTATGTTAATGTGTGTGTGCAATTTAATTAGTAGTTTAAAGCCTATACATGCTTAAGTTACTCTACAAGAAGATACGTCAAAGAAATAATCAATCTTCCCATGTTTTCTTCCATCTGCTACCTCTATAGCTTTTCTCTTCCTTCTTAATTACAACCCTTAAATAGATTCATGCCTCAAATTGAATTCACTGAGTATCATAATTCCTCCAAGTGGTAAAGATACCGCAAGACAAATGCTGGACATAGAAGCCACAGGGCATAAATCTGTAAAGAAGTAAAAAGCTAACCTTTTCAAACAATATGGCTTCTTTCTCAATTACCAACTTTACATTTCCCTGCATGGCCCCGGAAGATGACTGGTTAGCCAGAGACAGGTAAGATTCCTCAAGGGAGGAACAACCTAAGACAGGCACAGTCGCAGGGGGGCCATCAGGTGAGAAATTGGGGATCAACGGAGGTGAGGCTTAGAACCTCACCCCCCCTATTTTGAGAGAAATCTTCTGCATCCGTTGATGTTTTATTGCCCTTGTCTAGCTTGGATTAGCACATTGTCTACAGGCACACACCTGATCATCTGCATTTGCTCTCTTACAACACTAAACTATGTTTTCTAACTTTATCTTGCATCTACCTACCACTTCAGCATTTTATTAAAATAATAATAATAATAATAAAGGGAGAAATGTGGGATTCAATATAAATCAAGTGTAAAAATCAAATGAATATTCATATTTGACCTGATTGTTTATAGTTCATAATGAGTGATCAAAACCGAAAGTTTCTGTGATGACTCCCCTTGTACTGTTCACCATGTAAGATCTTATTCACTATGTAAGAATTTATTCACCATGTAAGAACTTGTTCGTTATGCTTCAGAAGATTGGAGACTGACGAGAATTAGGCTGGGGGTGGATTAATGATTGTGCATTGAGCATTGACTCCCCTACACAGAATTTTATTGTTGTTAACAACCATTTGATCAATAAATATGAGAGATGCCCTCTCAAAAAAAAAAGGGAAAAAAAACCACACAAAATTTTCGTATTTTCAGTACAAAATAGGAACTTTATATTAGCATAACAAAGCATCCCTCCGTAGCCGCTTTTAGAAGAATTAGGTACACAGCACAGAGGCTGAGAGTGTTTTCATCCTCAAATAGTCAGACTATCTGGGTTTAAGCCTAGATTTCCCATTTGCAGTTTATGGGACCATGGGACAATTATTTATTTTTTCTAAGCCTCACTTTACTCTTACATAAAATGGACTAATCATAGTTTTTATATCATATGGTTGTGTCAAATAAAAACAAACCTGGACTTAGATAAGGAAATACTTTTTTAAAAAAGGATGACTGCAGCAGGAGAATCTCCAGTCTCAGGAATCTGCAGGCATCTCAAACACAAATGGAAATGGCTCTCGAGGGGTAAGCAGCCATGGGAAGCTGGGCAAGCAAGAGCTCAGCTCTGGGGTCTGGCAGGACATGTATCTCAGTGTGGTCAGCCGATTCCCTGGGGATGCTAATAAAGGGATGCTTCAGTGCTTGCTCAGGCTTGAGGGCAAGTAGAGGTTAGGGGCCTGTGGGGAGGAGAGAAGTGTCACCCAAGTTTGGCCAAGACAAAGAAACAGGTAAGAAATGGGCATTTGTGGACCCTTGGTCAGATGTTTTGAGGCTTAAGTGAAATTATCCATATTTATATCACTTACCAAGGTGTCTTGCCAATGGGTTTCAGCCCCTGGCAAGTTCACAATGTGACCAAAGAAATGACAATAGAACTTCTTGGGGTGTGTGGATAAAATGAAAGTTCCTGTGGCCAGGATCCTCACCTGTCCCTGGTTGGCTAGCTCACTACACACATGTGGGCAATAAGTTGCTATTGACTCTATATAAAGAGCTCCACCCAGGTCTGCATGACATGGTGGCATGGCTGCCAGGTTGCAGGAGAGCAGAGCAGAGGTTGGAGTGGTAGCAGCGCCGAGGACAGAGGCCCAAGGACAGCTGTGCAGGATGACTGTGCAGGCAGAGAGGCCCAGAGGCAGAGACTGGCTTGCTGTGTGCAGACTCACTCTGAGTGAAGAGGATTTTAGGGACTGACCTGCCACCGTGGAAATAAAGTTGGGTATATCCCTTTCACCCCAAGAACGTTCTACTGTCATTTCTTTGGTCACACTGAATCCATAGTGAACTTGCCAGGAGCTGAAATCCATTGGCAAGACAGGGTGATCCCCACGTGCTGGGCACTTCCATTACTGTGTCTGCAGAGGCCAACAGGGGCTGGCTGATGGAAGCACTGCAAGGGCGGGGCCGTGCTAAGTTCTATATTTAGGAGAGTCACCTAGGATCACTCCTGGGGTTCCGAGTCTCCTTGTCAGAGAGGATGACGTTCCCTGAGACAAGGATTTCAGGAGAAGCCTGTATGGAGGGACTGGGAGTGTTCCGCTTAGATGTGTTGCTTTTAGGTGCCAATTCAAAACACGTTTAGCAGACAGGGCAGTGGTCTGGGCTGGAGATAAAGATAGAAGCGTTGTGAGCATAGTCATTGAAACCACAGCAGTGACGATCCCTCGGCAGAGTATTTCAACCAAAAAGGGAGCAGGAACAAAGTACAACAGCACTTTGCTGTAGTGTCTTCTTGCCTACAGCTGTGTGTGTGGCTGGTGTGTTTGTGTAACACATGGGATTGCTTTTCCTCTTTTCCTCCATCGGTCCTGATTGCACAGGCTCCTTAGCAGAGTACGTGTATGTAGCTGGATGACATTTTGAGAAAACAATTTAGGTTGTTATTTTTTTCTTCCAGTATTGCCCCTTTTCTTTCTCCTGCTCAAGTGGGCTCTGGGCCTTGTGCTCACGAGCCCAGTAGATTGCTAGGTCAGAGGGAAAATCCCCAGAACAACCCAAGTCAAAGGCTGGTGCAGCATGGCCCAGAGTCAGGAACCAAAGGCAGTTACAGAAAATACAGTTTTAGCATTTGTACTCATGGATCTGTGTACTAAGATCACTCCAGCTCCTTGTTCAATTCCCGCTTCCTCCTTTTTCTTTTGTTTGGCCACTTAGCTTTGAAATCTTCCTCCAGTTTATTTCAGGGTCAGGGATACTACCTCACTCAGTCTGAGGTAATAGAAGAAAGAAAAACTGGCTCTGGGCACCTCCATTGATTCAATTTATTGATTGCCTGGTGGTAGGTCCTATAAAAGAAGTTTCTGGACAGTCTTATGCCCAGCCTTGGGGTATGTGTGTGCACAGGAGGATCTACCAAGGGAGGGGCCCATTCATCTGAACCCTTTTTTACCCATCTCTTTTTAAGTCCTCTTATCCATAGTAAGCTGTTTTTCCTAATTTTATGGCAATTGGATTTGAAAAGTGGCAGTTTGTGTGGAGAATTGTCAAGGCTTGTTTTAGCTCTTTAGCTATAAAGTAAGATTAGATTTGATGATGACTACAATTCATTCCTTCATTTCTGAAGTTCTGAATCATTGAAAACCCCTACATAAGGATTTGATGCCCTCATACCCACATTGGTAATTTCTTTGTCCAAGAACTTTGGTAAGTGAATCAGTCCTAATGGCCTGTTGTCTCTGAACCTCTACATCATTACCTGTGTCACCCTTCAGGATTTAGCACGTACTACATGGTATTGATATTAATCAGTAGAGCATGAGTTCCCAAAAGGCTGTAATAAAGTCTGACTCATTTCATCCTGGTGCCTGCCAGTCTGTGGTCTAAGCCAATGGTTGCTCAAACTGGCTGGGTTTTCGTCTCACCTGGTGAGCTTTGAAAACTAAGTAACAGACATAAGACAAACGTCCATGCCTCATGCCTAGATTTTCAGATGAAGTAGGTCTAGGATGGGGCTCAGGAATCATCACAGTTTTGAAACATTTCATAGGTGCCTGGGTGAGTGTGATGATCAGCCATGTTTGATAACCAATGACCTACACTGACTTGAAACACCCTGTGTGTGCGTGTGTGTGTTTGTGTATTCATGTGTGTGTGTGTGTATGCATGCATGTGTGTGTATTTATAGTTTCCTTGATGAGATCGTCAGTGCTTATCTGCCTGCCTTTCTTCCTTCTGCCTGTTAGTCCCAGATGTGACTGTGATCTCACAGTTCTCGTCATAATGAGGGAAAAATCACAGCGTGTAAGTTGTGGTCTTCAGTACCTAGACCCTGGAGGCCGGTGCTCAGTAGGTGATTGTTAACAGCTTCACTGATGACTAGGAGGAATCTAGTTTTCAGTGGCCTCACCTGCCCAGTACAGCCTATCAATCAGCCTCGTCATACAGGGGTGGGCCTCTGGCTTGTACCCCCCTCTGAGATCCTCTGAATGTACATCAGTCATGTTGACAATTCCACAGGCCTCTTTGCTTTGCTCCTGGGAGACTTCAGAATGTGTTAGATGATTGATTGCCTTTCAACAGTCCTTTCACAGATGGGGAAATTCAGATTTAGAAAGTAACTTTGCCAGGATCCCCTAGTGGGTATGTGGGGCATTGGGATTTGAATTCAAATCAACAGCATGGACTTGACTCCTTATTAGTACCTGACTTATAAAACCTAAGTTAATGTCTTAATATAACACATAGTATTAATAAAACCTATTACCTTAATCCTGGGCCATGGGCTAACAAAATTATTACCCAAATCACTTTTTAAAACATACTGGTTTTTTGTTTGATCAGAGGAAGCATTTGTAGAAAAGATGAAAAGAGGGTGTTATTCATTCAATCTTTGGCCCCTCCCTATCAAAACAAACTTTATTATATTACCTCTGAATTATTATTTTAATTTAGTATACAAAAGGAAAACTTGCAAATGGTAACAGGTTTAAAAGACTAGTTGTAAGTAATTCAAACATGTTAGCCAAAAAGACACTAAGTAAAAATTATTTAGGATACATCAGTCATTCTCTTTTCCCATAAACATGGAAAAAAAATTGGTCTTAGTTTCTCATTCTAAACATGCTTTCCTCCTTTGAATTATATAGGACTTACAAGGATATAAACATCTCTATATACAAACAAGCGGTGTGGCAGTACATATGATTTTGCACATTTTTCATTCTTAAGGAAGAAATTATGAAAAATTTGCTTGGAACATGCTCTTCAATTCTAAAAAGAAGCTAATTTGAAAGATTTATCAATCTAACTTAAGTGGCTAAACTATTTTTTATTTGTTAGTAACATAAAATTCTAGATTGAGCTAAGCTGTTCAGAAAGGAGGAGGAATAACTGCCCTCCCTCAGCTTTGTGAGTTAGGAAGCAGACAGGAACTGACAACCCCAAAAAGAGGAGAATAAACTCAATGTCTCTTCCTATACGCTGTCGCTGTCCAGTTAGAGCAGCTCATCACAGAGGTTTAAACTGGTCCATCTCCCTAGAAGGTAGAAAAAGTTAATTATCACATCATTCTTTGATTTGTTTCTTCACCCTTCCTTTTCCCTCCCCATCACCCTCTTATTCCCAATTACTTTTGCCCCTTATTAGTTACCTATTGAATATTTTGTGTATTTTTCTGACTTTGTTTCAGGGCTTTAATCTGTCACTTACCTGTGTTTAGTCGTGGGAGTTGAAGCTTTGTTTTATTTGACATCACTTATTATTACAAATAATTTTGATAAGAGGCACAGAGAGCCCAAGGTATGCAGCAAAGCCATAGCTAATTAGCAGAGGAGCAGGGACCTGAACCTGGGCAAGATGAGCCCAGAGACTGTGCTCTTTCCCTCAAAACTACACTGCCACACCAATTTTCATACTCCCAGGAAATAATAACTAATACAATGTGCTGAGCCTTCTAATTGCTGAAATGGATGCATATTTATCAGTCCAAGTTAGACACTCAGTCAGCAACCTTAGGAAGTAAGTTTAATAACCACATTTTATAGACAGAGAAGCAGTGGAGGGCACCTACGTGGTCAAGACCACAAAGCTGGCATCCAACCCAGGTCTGTTAACTTGTATTTTATGGCCCGTTTCCATTTATTACCTCATTTAAGGACTGTGCCAGGCTCAGGAACCTCTCATTAAATATTTTCTGCCTGAATGGATTGACGTTGATCTGCACACTTTCTGTAGTTTGGCAAAAGGCGGTTGGGCCAACTAAGACTGTGAGAAGTTAGGCAGCTCGCTTGGGTCGCAGACCGAGGCCAAGAGTCTGGCTTCCCACAGTGTCCCGCCGCGGGAGGGGTGCTGACCCCTGTATGAGAGGCAAGCTGCCTACAAGAAAGGAACCCTCAGCAGACTGATTTTGTTTTTAATGCAGCTCTCATGTACACTGAAGTACTCAGTACTGAAATTTCGTGATGTCTACAAACTACTTTCCAATGGTTGAGAGAGAGAGCAAATATTAACAATTTGTGGATCTAGGTGGAAACATGTAGGCATTCAATATACTGTTCTTTTAAATGTTATATAGGTTTGAAGTTTTCCAAATAAAAAGTTGGAGAACAAGGAAGAAGGAAGGAAAGCGAAATGAAAGCAATAAAAAAGAAACTCTGGGAGGATATATAAGAAATTATGGAAACTTCCGCGAGTGGAGAGCTGGGGAAATGGATGAACAGAAGACCAGGGCAGGATGCAGATTTTCCAACTAAATACGCTTCTATTTCTGTGTGCATACTCATATACACACCGAATTTTTGAAGTATAGGCATATAACGCTTGTTAGAAATTTTAAAAAAATTATTTGAATCATTTGAGATTGGAGCATGTTATATTATATAGGTTGACCTTTACTTATATTTATTTACATAATTCCCCAATTAGGGAACTCTTGAGTTCTGTTAAATTTTTTTCCTCATACATTAGTGTTTTTCAATAACTGTGTGTGTGTGTATGAATAATTGCCTGATCTAGTTTGGTTGTTAGTTGAAAAAAATCACATTTTCTTACAGCCCATAGGTTTGCTTTTTTTTTATATTGCTGTTGATAATTTACAATCATGTTTGGAGACTAAGTCCTCAGTGATTTCCTTTGTTTTTTTTTTCTACCCACTTAGGAACTATTTCTCTCTTCTATATCAGGAATATCATTAAAATACAGGTTTTGCACTAGTATGTTTGTTCTTTTCCAGGAAAAAGAAAATATTCTGAAGCATGTTCATAGGTTGCTTGGGAAGTTTGACCTATTGTCTAGATCTACTTAGGAAATAGTGAGAACATTTTGGGCCAGACCACATGTCATTGTTGACAATATGTGCATAAGACAAATGCCCACTTCTAGGGACCTTCACATAAACATTATTGTACTCTTCTGTGTGTATATGGAGTCCTTTGCCTCACATTCACAGTCACTGGGTGTGAGACTGGAAGCTTTGGCCATCTTCAGCCTGGGTGTGTGAACATGCACAGAGAGCAGAACTGGGTTCCAGTGATACAATGTCACTGTCTCCCTGAGCTGATAGGGACCGTGGCCTGGACTTCCCAGCCTGCCTCTGGTTCTCTGCAGCTGCTACCTAGTGCTGGTAGTCTGACGTGGCCTCCTGCATGCTGAGAAGAAAGGACAAAGACTCCACTTACCCCGCAGCAGCCACAACACTGGCAGTCTCCACACAGGGTTCCCAGGAGGCCGTTGACCACCTGGATGGCACAGAGAAGCATCTGGATCACTCCTATGACCAGCAGGATGGAGAAGAGGGTCAGATTCCAGGGAACCACATTGACAGGATCCCGGCACTTGACCCATAAGGCTTCATCGTTGAGGTAATCCCTGTCGGGGACGTGAAGAAGAAAGGGAACATTTGTAGAAAGTGTACAATACCCTAGAGTAGAAAGTCTCCATAATGATCTTGTTAAAGCATTATTTTCCATCCAAAATGAAAGCTCCATACGAAAAATATCCCATAACAACACTTTAAAATACAAACCTAACATCTTTATTGAGTACATACTATGTGCCAGACCCTGTTCTATGTATTTCCCAAATTTTCACTTGTTTATTTCTCATAGAAACCTTATAGTTCTTTTTTTCTATTTCACAACTAAGGGCATTAAGGCACAGAGATGTTAAGTGATCCCAAGGTCACACAGCTACTAAGTGACAGAGTGATTTTGTGAGCTGACCAAGGAGATGGGTAAATCCAGTATCTATTATGGGGCCAGGAAAATGAATCTCCATGAGTAGAATCTCTCAAATGTTCTTGGGCTTTTTCCTATCTATTGCCATCAGGGAACATTTGGACCCTTGACAAATTATCTGTCAAGTCTAGTGACCATCTGAAGTTATGTACACTACAATTGGGTCATATACTTAAAGGGAAGAGCTAGATTTCTTTAAGACCTGATGCTAGCCAAATTGTGAATTTTGTCCAGTTAGAGCAGCTCTAACTGTGAATTTGACTTGGCTGTATTTTGGTTAACATGTAGGGATTCCACATACAAAAGATTTAATTAACTAAAAGGAAGACATAATCTGCTGCCTTAATACACATGTAACAAAAACTATGAAATAAGAGAAACTGCAATATGTTTATTAAATGTACATATCAGGAGTCCACTGCAACATAAATTCATTGTGCCTCAAAGGAGAAATGTCAAGTATGCTATCTTTAAGACAAAAATGAGAGTGAAGTGGGTAAATTCTGTTTTTATATTATTATATAATTTCTTCTCACGTTCTTAGGGCCACAGATCGGTCTCTCCATCTTCTTTAGGCATCCACTATCCTTTCAAGGCCTCGATGGGAAACTTGCCATCTGGTTACTAAATTAACATCCACATTATTGTTTCAGATTTTTTTGGTAACCCCTGTTTTTGATGAATTCTCAAGGGAATCAGTACACATGTATTTTAAGTACATTCTGTATTAAGATTCTGAAATATATTTGAAATGATGGAAGATGCCCTGGGGTTTAATAGAAAAGAAGGAATAAAGAAGCAAATTTTGCTCTTGATTTAAAAATAAAACACTTTATATTATTGATTCACCTTTCTGTAAGAGCACAGATTCTAGCTGCTCACTACTTGTATGCCTTGTGTACTTGTCTGTGAACTGGGAGTAACATTATCTATCAAATCATAGGGTTATTACAAGGATTAAGTGAGTTAATACAAGTAACGTGCTTAGCACAGGGTCTAGCATAAGATTATTATTATTTTATTTAATGTGAGCAATCTGGTCTAAAGGAAAAGCCTGATATTTTGGATTCAGAAGGATCTGGATGTACAGTCCCGAAGAGAACATCCTAGCTGTTTTACTCATACAGGTTATTTTCCCTCCCCCTCTTAGCACCCATTGCTGAGAACAACCTCACAATCGTGAGAATTCACTGCAATAACACACCTTATGGAGTACATACAACTTCTTTTCAGTACTTACTATTTATTAAACACTCATCTTTGTGTTCTGCATGTTTCCATGTAGTTTTGTCATTATATAATTTCTAAACTTGATGCATATATAGAAAGACGAGATTTTCCTGGCACATTTTCTAAAGAAAAATTCTCAGATGAAATAATTGGCAGTCTCCATCTTCTGAATAGTTTGTGCAGACATGAGACAACAGCACCTCTTCATGGTGAGATTGGTGAAATGCTCACAGAGAACTTGGGAGCAAGGATTGAGTTCGGGTGTGTGGAGATACCTTCTCAGAACACCTCCACTCCTGCAGATGCCTCAATCCCCACACACCACCCTGGAGAGCCATTCCAGACCCTTCTCTCTCCACAAACTCTCACAACTCCAGGTGAGAGGGCACCCTAGTTATTCATGGCCCAAGTAGCTAATCACGTTTCCACATTCTATGAGGCAACAGACTGAGCGGCCATGTACGTCCACTTCACTGGAGTTTCAGAGCATCCCCTTATTGTGAAGGGCATTTGCACTTGAGCTGCAGTAATTCCATCCCCATCAGAGAAGAAGGCCATGGATTTCATGAAACTCACTTCTTGCCAGCAACAAAGGCAGCAGAAGGAAGGTGCAGGGGGGCCACAAAGCTTTGCCTGGCCCTCTGCCCAGCTAGTTCTGGGGCCACCCACTCCGGGACAGACTCTCTGGTGCCTCTCCTGCCCTCAGCTGGCTTTAGTGCCCCTTCTGCACTTCCCAGCAAGTTGGTACAGAGCACATAGGCCCCTGTGCTGCCAAAGTCTGTCCATATGTCTGTGTTCTCTTCAGGACCATACACCTCAAGGGCAGAGGCTTTGCCTGCTGTCTCTGTCCCCTGTTCCAGGGCAAGGAGTGTTCAGGAATTAACAGCAGGTATCATGTACTGGTCCTGCCCACGTGCTGTGCCCTGAGCTAGCTGCTTTACATAATCCTTCCCAATCCTACAAGGAGGTGCTACTTTACTTGAACAATGCCCCGCACAGAGTAGCCTCCAGGAGATATTCACTGAATGAATGAACTTAGACCCATTCACCCATGAAAACATTGAGGTTACTAACTGCAAGTACCTAGATTTGATCTTTGGTCTGACTCCAAACCTAATGCTCTTAACCTTTACACAGACTCCCTCTATTTGAATAATTATATCCTTTTAGTACATTTGAAATATCATATGTTTTTGAAATTTGACTTACACAATACATCTATAATAATATGTCAATCAAGGTTTATCTATACCATGATAAAGAGATTATTCTCTTGCAACCTTCATGTGACTGATTGAAAGATTAGTATTAAATCACAAAATCATTTTACAAGCAGGGCATCTTAGAAATTCTAATGCATGATAGTGAATTCCATTCACAGTAATGAGTTATGTTCATAAAAATGAATAAATAAGGCTGACGTTTAGCAAGCAGTAGGTGGCAGTAATTTTGCCATGTGCTTCATGCACATCGTGATCTCATTCTCACCTGAACCTGCGAGGTAGATCTTGCTATTACCCTTACTTGACAGAGGAAGAGCTGAGAGGTGAATACATCACAAAGATCACACCACTGGTGTGGGCAGAGGTGTGACTGGACCCTAAGTCCATCAGGCCAAGGGCAAAGCCAGTCCTTAGCATCTGTGCTTCATGCTTCATGAAGGCTGGGAACCATGGCGCAATCCCATCTCACCCTGTTGGCGACATGGCTCTCAGTTCTAGGGACTGTGTTCATAAGCAGCTCATGCGGTTCTTGCAATAAGTAGTCTTTGAGGTGCAAATGCAGTTGGTCCTAATGGGAAGTCCAGGTGGAGCACTTACTGCCTGCAGCTGTGTCTTGGTGTGGGGGTGCTCTCCTCAACACCAGACTCCTCCCTGGGGAGCCAGCGCGGGCTGCAGCTGGACCTGGGAGCGCTGTGCAAGGCTATGATCCCGTCCTGCCCACCCCCACTGCTGCATGTCCCTGGTCCTTCCTCTGCCTCTCCCTCCCACAGCTGTCGTCATGCCCTGTGCGGGCTGCTTCCCTTTTCAGCAGTTTCAGAGTCAAGGGAGAGGCAGCCGACTGGCTCGGAGAGGATGGCCTTGGATGGGAGGTCCTGCTTCAAAGGGAGCCAAGGGGGCGGATCTCAAAACGTCCCACGTTTCTTTTTCCTTCTAGGCTGCTTCATTAGTGGTTCTCAGGACAGAAAAGTGTTAACTGTCTTTGCTCTTTTAATACGATTTCCAACAGACCTTTCTGAGGAAAACAGTACTCAATTCTATGGCACTGAGCACCCTGGATTTTGTGCCCTAAACTGGAAATCTCAGAGTCGCCTGAATGACCCTCCCCCTTTCTCCTCATGCCTAGTCCTGATGACTCCATGTCGGATAGTCTCTGAAATGTGTGTCCTTCTTAGCAGTCTGCTTCTCCCAAGCCCACTGCCTTGCAGATGCTCACGATCTTATCTGGACTAGCTCTCCAATCTCCTACTTTTCTCTCTCCCCGGTTGCTGAGCACATTTTTTTGTCCTCTACATCGCTACCACTGTGATCGTCCTGGAAATCCCAAGTGGTCGTGGCATGCCCGGTGGTCCCTGATGTCCGAAGGTCTGGCCTGCCTCTCAGTCACAGCCCCTCACCTGGGGACCCCTGCTGCTCCTCTCTCCAAGTTCACCCTGCGCTTGAGGCTGCGCTGCTCACTGACTTTCTCTGAGCGTGTTGGGCCTTTTGGTGCGTGCCTCGGGACTTGCTCACCTCTCTGCCTGAAGCGTGCTCCCCCTCCTGCCCGGGGAGGCGCACTTCTGCTCATCTGCCACCACCAGCACATGTCCCTGCCGAGGGGTTTCCCTGCCCTCCTCCGTTCTGTCCTTCTCTGTGCTCTGAGGGTCCCCTCAACAGCGGTGGCATCATCCGGGCAAGGACCCTGTCTAGCCTTCTTGGCTCCACGTTTGGGTCAGGCTTCGGCACAAAGTAGGTACTAGCCATGTTTTTGTTTATTTTTAATTATTCTTCTACTACTTACTAGCTGTGTAGCCCTGGACAAATGAACCTTTTGGAATTTCATTTTCCTATTTTAGGGATAAGAATTCTTCTCAGATTTATGAGGAGGATTAGGTGAGATAATGCATGCGAAACCACTTAGCCCTTCATCATTAAGAAAGAGAAGGAGATGAAGGAAGAGGGGAAGGAAGACGCAGCAGCAGGAACAGTGGCCGCCCCTGCAGGTGGCGATGAGGACGGGGTGACAGCTGTCCTCTGTCCTTCTGCTTGGGCTCAGACATGTGATGAATCCTTCCTACTCACTACACGGCTGTGTATCTGTGGCCGGTTTGCAGCTACAATGACAACGGCCGAAATGCTTATACACTGGGATCCAGTGGGTAACAAAAGTTCACGGAATTGTAAAAAGAGTGGAGACAGAGGCCCCTCAGCTCGGCTAGATGGAATTTATAAAAAAGCAGATAATGATCAACATAAATTGTGTTTCGGAAAGAGCACTGTGTCTTGGAGTCAGAAAACTAGGACTCAAGCTCCAGTCATTAATGAAAGAGCATTCCTTCGGGCAAGTCGCTTGTCCTCTCTGGGCCTCGGCTGTCTTACTTCTGAAGGAGAATTACTTGCTGCACAAGCCTCTGGTAAGGCTCAAATGAAACACGGTGGGTGAAAGCACTCTGTTAACTGGAAAACACCAGGCAACACAGGCTTCAATTATTGTTATAAGAAACTCAAGATGAACCTCCATAGGCTGAGGGAAGGTAGGAGCCGGTGGTGGGAGACGACGTCTTGAAGGAATGTGAGTTTGTCTCAGAAGATAGGATGCCAATGGAGGGGGCAGCGGAGTGCTGAGGACAGCCCTCCAGGTGGCAAGGGGCTGCAGTGAGGCACACCCACCTGGACCCATCCTCCTGAAAGCCCTTCCTGTACTGGTTGTGCCACAGTTCACACCTTGCACAGAGAGCACACTTGTCCCCTATGTGGGACTAAATTCTAAAGGCAGCACATGAGGGAAAAAACAATCGCTGCTCAAAGTTACACTTAAATACCTTACAAGTCACCTGCAAAATATAGTATACCTGGTTTTGTAAGAAAGCCCTACTCAGTGCTCTTTGATCATATTATAGTTAGAAGCCACTGTGCAGATGTCTAGGTGGTCAAACCTTTTTCCCCAGCAGCTGTCAAAGCCATGCAGTGAACAGAGGGGGTGGGGAGTTCTGCCATGCTCCCACTTGCCTGCAAAGCTGGCTCAATTCTATTGCTATTCTTCAGCCTTTCTAATCTGATACCAGTTAATGGCTGGGTGAGTTGTTGAGAGAAGTGGATAAAATAACATATATGGAAGTATCTTCCACAGAGTAATGTGCAATAAATGGCTAGAATGGAAATGAAAATTTGCTTCATCAGAAGGATAAACAGAGTGCTTTGCAAAGTGGTATCCTCTCCTTCTCCCAAGTTGGCATTTCGTGAAGTGGCCCACAGACTAGCAGTCAGTCTCCTAACCTTGGGTATTGGTGCCATTCCATCCCAAGCAGGGCGTGAGTGTGCCTGGGGTGGCTCTTAGACCTCATGTCACAACATAGGACACCATTGTCCTGCTGAGGAGTGGTACTTAGCTTCTGTGGCATTTCTTCCTCCTTTGTGATGGACATGGATTTATTCTAACTGACTTTAAGTTCATCAAGGGTGCTACCATTCACATAAGAGAAAATAGAAAAATATGTTTAGTAATGCACTGATGCTGTTGATGGAAATATGAAGAGAAGGGTCCTTGAAAGAAGATATAATCTGTGGCTTCACAGACACACCCCAACGTGGGAGAGAGTGAGCCATCCAAAGAACCTGAGGAGACGGGTCTGCCTTCTAGTGTCTGATTTCTATGGTCACATAAGCCAACCCCATAGCAAGAGGGCCCAAGCGGTGTCTGGTAAGATGAAAGCTGCCAGGGAGCAAAAAGGCTGCAGTGAGACACACCCCATAAAATCAATACCTGTGGGAATCTCTGCAGGTGATATGAGGATGTTAGAGAACTTACTTAACTACAGAGTGTGTTGGGGGTATTTGACATGAAACACTTATGAGCTGACTGAGAACCTTCATATCATATCAGAACATATCATAACAGAATCAGAACCTTCCATCTCCACCATCTGAAGCCTGCTCTTGAGGTTCTTTGGGCTATCACTGTAAATTAATAAATAGGGGTGTGAGTTAATAAATTAGTGTCTCACATGGAGCCATCCTCCATGTATAGGGGGACCCAACAAACATCTCTCCTGACCCCCTGCACATCCACGCCCTCCTGGAAGTTGGAATCTCATGCTGCACTGTCTAGTATACTGTCTGGGATGAGGGAGGTATCCAAGATCTGCGACATTCAACACAGTTTGCTACTAGACACATGCAGCTACTGAGTACTTGAAATATGCCTTGTGGGATTGAGGAATTTTTAACTTAATTTCACTTAAATGAATTTAACTTTAAATAGCTACATATGGCTACTACATTGGACAGTACAGTCTAGGGGCAGAAAGATGCATAATACAAAAAGATGAAGACTTGAAATCAGAAGGCATGGGTCTGAACCCTGCCTCTGCCCCCAACTAATGGTGTGACTTTTTATTAAGCCAAATTTATTAAGCCTGCTTTGGATTGTTGTGGAGATTAAATAATTATAAATTTTTGAGGAGAGGGACCAAAAAAGAGTTCTTTATCAACTATAAAGTACCATGAAAATATGAAGTATTATTTTAACGAGTTCCATTAACATGAACTCTTATGAAGAATCACCATTGCTTTCAGTGCCATTTTAAATTTGCCACTTAAGACATTGTTCAGTTGACCTCTTGGGGTATCAGTGAAAGCCTCTGAGCTCTGTTAGTAACTAATCCTCCTCTTTTTCTAGTGTAAGTTTTTCAATATTAGCTACTACTTTCTGTTTATTAACATTATAAGTTGCCTCATATGACTGCTAATAAATGTTTGATATGAGTAACAACACCACAAATCTTCTCTCAGGCCAGCTGAGGTGCCTTCTTTCAGTTATTTCTCCTGGTGTCTGTCAAGAATAATCAGAGGTGAGATCTTGTGCAACTTCACTTTACAACTCCTGCTCCACAACCTGCCTGGGACTTGTAAAATGAAGGTGACAAGACATGAGCAGTGTCTCCCCTGGGGAAGGTTACCTGGCCATTCCTCAGGGGTGACAGGTGGCCCCTGCAGGTATACCTTACCCGGAGTGGAAGGGGTAGCCCCACATGCCATTGTCCATGAGACATTTAGGACCTTTGTTGATTGAAACGGCTGAGATGACAAATGAGTAGCCAGCACCCAGAAATCCAATCACAGCAAATATTGTGGAAGTGAACATCTGAAAAAGGAGAGAGACAGTCAGGTCCTTCGGGTGGCCCAGAGGTGACAGTCAGCACAAACAACCAGCCTGCTTTTGAGCATGGTGACTCCAGGGAAGTTACAGGGTAGGAGCCAGTCTTTGTAAGGGACAGAGCCTATGGGGTCTCCTAAAATGAATTTTGGTGTCTCATGTCCCCCTTTTCATCCCATCACCATATCTTTTTCATGTACTCATTGATGACTGAAGGGTTCGTTATGGTTTGATAACTTAGAACCATGGTTCTAAACACCTTTAAGGATGGAATCTCCTCTACAGGGCTAATGTGGAAGGCCAGTTTATTACAGAATGAAAGAATCTTAGAATTAGAAATGATCTTAATTTCTGGTCCAATTATCTCTCTGAGGCTAAGTCACTCTGGTCTCATGTGTTGGGTTCTGTTTATGAAAAAGTGTGGAAGTCCAGAATCTCCCCTCAATGGTTCTAGTTACACTCCTTGAGGTCAAAAAGATTAAGTCCAATTTCTCTTCCATGTGGTAGCATCTTTTAAAATATCTGAGGTTGCTTTATATCTTCCATATTTTACATCTCTCCACCCCTTCCATCCTCTGAAAGTTTTCTCTTCTTTGAATTAAACAAGCCCAACAACTCCAGATCTTTTCAATATTTTGATATGACAGAGATTAATTAGTAAAAAATTGATTGTACTAGCATCTTTCTTTTTGTAATTATAAAATCAAAGTAGAATTATAGAATATGAAAGGCAGAAAGAATCCTGGAGCCCATCCAGACTAACTCTCTCTTACGGATGAAAAAAATTTGGCCCAGAGATGCAATGTCCACTTCTAAACAGTAATTAGGGAGTAACATGGACACATTAATAATTTTGGAAATAGAAATGGAAAATTATTACCTCTATTACTTTGGTGACAGTGCAAAGTACCAGAGTTTAAAGGTCAGCGGCCCAGGCTCAAATCTCAGCTTTGCTACTTTCCTCTGTGTGATGACTCTGCAAATTGGATATATCCCCAGAGTCCTAGTTTTCCCATCTACAAAATGGGCATGATAAAGCTTACCCAAATGGTCTGTTGTGAAAACTATATGTGATAACCTAAGTTAAATGGTAGGTATTCCCCCTTCCCCTTTGTGAATTACCCTCAGTCTTATCACAGTATATATTTGGGGGCAGAACAGGGTGGGGGTGGTATTTGGGGGTGGAGAAGGCCTGATGGTGCCCAGGAAATCAGAGTCTATGTAATGATGGAGTTCCACTTTAGCTGGTATTTGTTTTCATATCATATATAAATATATTTTTGGTGCAATTTTCCAAGGCTGAGCTTGGCCCCATGTCTTGTGAAGCCTTATCTGACTTCCCATGTAGAACTGACTGGTCCCTCCTGCATATATCCCATCCCCAGTACTCTGGACTGTATAAACTTCTATACAATGCAGTGTCTACAACACATTAATGCGTAGCTTTTTGTGTTTGTCTTCCCCAGCCAGAGCACAAGCTCCCTGCAGTCATGGGCAATGAATTATTTGAAGTTAGGTCATTGCTTCACCGCTACCACCACCTATACCATTTTTCTTTCTAGTTTTTCAAAGGCATTGTGTAACTACTTGTTGGATATTTTCAATCACTCAGGTTTCTTATCACTCATTACTTAGGCTTTTCCCATTAATTTTTGTGTCTAGGGTATCTTAAGTCCATTATCATCATTACATTTGTAAATATAATCTAGATCAGGAGTAAATGAAAATTTTAGCCAATTTATGTTAGAATAGGTGATCTCTTTTCCAAAGGATGTCTAGTTAAATAATTTTGGAAATTGCTGGATTATATAAAGTTAACTCTTTCACTCCTATTGTACTTTTAAGAATTTTTGTGATATGCTAAAGTGTATGGACCCCAAGAAGGGGATATACTATGTTTGCTAAAATATAAACTAAATTATTAGCTCTCAAATTATCTCTGAGAAGTGAGGGAATTGCCTTAGAGTTGAGTCCTTATTTCATCTGTCAGCAACAGAGTACTTTCTCAAATACTTTATTGTGAACAACCAAGTACTACGTGGGAAGACATTAGTCAGAAACAGGCCCATCTAATGTTAGCTGAAAGAATCGTTTAAAAATATTTTTCTTAACACAGACTTAGTAATTATTCTTGGAAAGCTGACCTCACAATTCCTAGCTCTGAATATTATAGTTAACAAGCCTTTTAGGGCACTCTAAAATGGGTACTCTTTGGGTTTACCATTGTAAGGATCATGAATAAAACCTGTAAGGGGAGTGTCTGAAACTGTCTTACATGAATTGATATCTGTGACCAAGGGAAATTGCCACTGACAGCATCCTCCGTGAATAGGATGCCAACTTCATGTGTGCCAACTTAAACGGAAGGAAATGGTCTGTGGGAAACTTTTGGTGGCTCAAAAACTGTCTTTGATAGTAGCAAAAACATTGATGTCAAAGAAGCATGAATACATTTAGCAATAAATGGGGGGAGTCATATTTCAAAATCAATATATTAAAATTATTTTATAGAATGTGATTAAAATGTTTGTATAGTAATGTTAGTCGAAGAGCTGTTTTTGCAACTTTTTTTGTGGGGAAAAAAAGAGATGGTTTGTAATCATTTTTGCCTTATATTTGGCTATATATGGTGATTTGCAGTTTTCCAATTTCATTGGAACCAACAATTGTTTTTCCCACATGTTCTTAACGAAAACATGCTATGGGAAATGCTGCTCCAATTTTTAGCGACAGCTTATCTGGCTAATTCTCTGTCTCTGAGTCACCTCCGTGTTCCAACTACCTTGCTGTTTGGTTAGACACAGCGGGTAATAACTCCATGAGTGACCAGAAAGTTCCAGTACAGCAATTGAAAGCTTACATTCAGCTCAGTTTCTTCTGTTACTCCTTGTCCTTTCAACACTAGGCTCAGTGGTCTGCAAACATTTGTTGATATGTGGTCTTTAGAGATGGATTGGGTTATCTTAGTGAAAAACAGATACTGTGGAGGAAGGGTCTCTCATATCTTTAAACTGGTTAGAAGTCTTCACACAGCAGAATTTCTACTAAATAAATGGTCAAACATTCTTATAATTATATTTTTGTAAAAAAGAAAATCTCAGAATCATCTAGTACAATCACCTCACTTTCTAACTAATAAAAATAGCTCCATTCAATGAAAGCCTTAGATGCATTATCTCATTTAATGCTCTCAACAAATCTGTGAGGTGGGTATTACTATCTACATTTTCTAGACAGGAAACTGAGACGACTAGAAATTCAGATGGTTGCTATAAGTGAAGCAAATAGTAAAGAGGTAGAATTGGGACCAATCCAGGGCCAAATGCTTCCAAGGCCCATGCTTAATCTTAACCTGTGGCTTTTTCAATCTAGAAGGTTACACATTCAAAAGGTGGCTGCTCTAGATTAAGAACCAAGGTCTTCTTCTCAGCCCAGTGTCCTATGCCCTCCACCCCCTCAAATACACCCTTGACACACAGCCCAGTAGCACCAGATATTCTGTTATTTATAAATTTCCCTATGAATGATATTGGTTCTCCCACAGAAATAGAACAACATCTAAGAAAAAAAATATTTTTGCCTACTTGACTTTCTGATCTTGAGTTCTAATTATTAGTCAAGAGTCATTAAGCTGCTGATTAATAATATGCAAGTAGCTAAAATTGCTGTAATGAAAAAGGAAAATTGTATTTCCAGGAAGTCAATTTGGGAGTTTGAGGAGACCTGGGTTCCACCCTGTCACATCACTGAGGCCCCTGCTTCTTCAGTCTCAGGTACCTGTGGTAAACAGAAGAAAGGCGGGTAGTTCTAGAAGATCCCTTCAGCTAAAACAAACCAGGATTTTAATATCCATTGGCTGGTTGTGAGAGGAGAAATCTGACTTGTGCAATTCCTGCTATGTGAGTGAGTAAAGGACTTTAGGTCACACTCCTGGAACATTTTAGCAGGCAAGTGTTTAAAGACACAAAAAGTAAGTGCAAATGCAAACATTTCTCATTTTAGGCAAGTCTAAGTAAATGAAAAACCAGGTTAACATAAAATACTAATGAGATGATCTTTGCCTTTACCAAAGAGTCCCCTTTGTAAGCTCCTTTAAATTAGCCCTGTCCAATGAAATGTAATACAAACCATATATGTCATTTAAAATTATATAATACTCACCATTAAAAAAGAAAAAAGAGCAGGTGAGGTTGATATTAATAATATATTTTCTTTAACTCAACATACACAAAACAATATCACTCAGCATATAATCAATATAAAAATTACTAATCAGATATTTTATGTTATTTTTTGAACTAATTCTTTGAAATCTGGCATTTTATACTTATGGTACATCTCAATTTAAATTAGTCACCTTCCACGTGCTCAATAGCCATATGTGGATAGTGGCTAGTGTATTGGACAGCATAGTCTAGGACATTGAAAAACTGATTTGGGGCAGTAAAAGTTAAAAAAAATGCATGGACGTGATCGGCTCTGAATTCATGATTACTGTTACTCTTAGGAGGAAGGGAAATGTGATAGAGAAGAGGAACACAATGACTCTCAACTGAATGGATAATGTTTTCTTTCCTTACAAAACTATTTGAAGAAAATATGGCACCAGGTTACAATTTCCTCAAGCTACAGGTTGTATTTTCAGTTTTTGTAATTCAATTTGAAATATCTCACTTTAAGTAAATAAAACAAACACCCTAAATAGATTTTCATAACTTTTCCAGAATGAATCAGCCATATGAAGCAAGGTACACTTTATGTCACTTGGCTTCGAGTTATTTCACATTTGAAAGCCCAATTCATGACTCAGAGATATTATCAGACTTAAACCAATATGGAATAATTAATTTATCATAGATTTCATGATACAAAGTTTTTCATGTTAAAAGAAAACTTACTGAGATCATGTTGCATATTTTAGGGAGTTGACACTCTCAGCTGGTGTTATTTAAAGTAAACAGGCAAAGGCCTGGAATATTTCTGGAAGGAAACACAAAAATCAGAAATAGTGTTAACCTCTAGGGAGAGGAGTTGCCAGACTCTGGAGTCAGGAATGTGAGGCTTCCTCCGTAGTTTTTGTATTGTGAACATAAGCTTCCTAGTCTAAGTGAATAAATAGCACAGAGGGACACTACTGTGTACTTGTCGCTGGCACGGGGTATAGGCAGATGGGTCTGGGTCTGAGTCCTGGCTCCTCCTTTATAACCTTGGAAAGTTAATCGAATATCTCCTTTTTTCTCTCCTGTAAAATAAGGCTCCATAATAAACCTACCTCAGGGAGGTCATAATATATGAGCTAGCCCAATCAGCAGTAAATAGGGAATCAATCAAAAGTACACATATCTAGAAAATCAGATAACCCCTAGGTGGGGAAGGCTGTTAGATAACACCCAGAAATTTAACCCAGAAATAGGATACCTAGAAATTGCTTTTGTCTGCTTCCAAGTTTTGGATAATTTCCTATGGCATTAACAAAGCACTTGATAAATGTCATTATTATATCCTAATATTATCATTCTCATGCACTCTTACTTTACACAGAAAGCATAAATCTGGGCAGAAAAAATAAATGTAAACAGGCTAACTTTCTTACAATTGCTCAGCACACGTTTTGCTCACAGTGCTACAGAAATGTGTGTTTATGTATATGCTGTAAATACTTCCCTTGAAATGGAAGATAAAAACGCTTTCTCATCAGACCCCTTGAATTCACCATTGTCAGCTTTAAGACTTCCCTCTCTGTTGGGATTGGAGGCATACGGTGTGGGGTGGGACCTCAGCTCTGTCATTGTCCCTGCTGTGTCCTTGGTCATGTGTGTACTTTTGTCAGCCCATCTACATGAGGAGGCACAGGGGCTGGGAAGGGAGGAAAAGTGGGTGGTTTGGGGACATGGTTTTTAGATTCTTGTGTAGTAGCAACATGTTGGGGAAAAACCCTGGTAGGCACGAAGGTTCCTCCTTAGAAAGTATTCTAAGAGATACAGAGGGATTACCTGAAGCTTTTCTTCCCTTACAATGTTAATGCCCTATATTTCTGTTTTTTCCAGGCTTTAGAAGGAGGTCGGTCTGGTGGGGTGGGGTGTGCTGGTCAGAAACTTAAGCTGCATGTGCCTCAGTTTCCCTATTTGTAAAACAGGAGTTTAATGACTGGCTGTAGCTCCAGGGCAATGGGGGCCAGGAATCTTTCTCCCAGCCCGGGTCAAATTACCTTTGAAACCAAAATCAGTCAAAGGGAGAAATAAAGTGGGAGAAACCCATTTATTGCTTACAAGCAGTCGTCCACTTCTGCTTGCCCGTGTCTCTAACCACCCACCTGCAATAAAGGGGCCTCACCAAACTTCTCTGGTCCACTCCCCTCACCCTTGTAACCACCTATTAATAGGGAGATGGACTACTTTTCTTCACCCCTTGGAAACACCTATTGACATGGAGGTACACTAGGGCCAGGCAAGAGATTCTGGAAATATTGCAATTCTACCCACACTAACTTACAGGGTTAGTATAAGAACTGAGCCCAGTGAAGTATGGAAATCCCCAGAAATCACTCCCAAGCATTCTGTTACTTCATTAATCTAACAAGTATTTATGGAGGATCTGTGTGTCCTCAGTACCCCAGGCACTTGGGACTATTCTCCTTTACCTGTACACTAATGCTTGCCACACCTTCCCCCAATCTTTGCAATGTCCTTATGAAAGGCAGCAATTGCCATGATCCCTTTTACAGCAGAGTTTTGAAGCATAAACACATTCAGTGAAGAAATAGGGTTATTTATTTCTTCTTTCAAAATAATCTATTTTTTCATAAGAACTGTCTTTCTTAAACCCCCCTCAAACTGGCTGTCATTCCAAGAGATGCAGAGGTAAAATGTCAGGGCTTTGGCTTCAGGAGGTGCTCGCTCCAGAAGTGCTCACACAGGAGGCGTCCCTAGGGGGCACTGCTGAGCTGGGCGCGGGAAGCAGTGTTGATTACAACGCACAGACTGGGTGACGGCCGACCGAGATCTTCCTTCTCAACAGGCCTGTCAGCCCTCTGGCCCTGCCTGTGGGTGGGGTGGGCCTTTATCTACCTGATATGATTTAAGCATGCTGAAATATCTGCCTGCCCCTAAATACCTCCTTTATCAATCTACCTGCAGTGCCATTATTAAAGACACTTCTTTGAGTCAAGACCAAGGTCTTCTAAAGGCTCTTACTAAAGCACATACTTAACATAAATGTGTTGATAAAATTAATTAGCTGTCCTATTGGACTTTGAGAGATCAATTTTTTTTTTAAAGGAATCGAGGGCTGGAGAGCTTGACTAGCCACAGATTAGCTGGTAGGAGACACTAAGAACCTCCAATGTGTGGGGAAGAGGCTGAGATACGAAAATAAACCTGTTTCAGAGCTTTGAAAAGCCCACCTTAAATGTATCCCTCCTCTCACAGATTTTTGCCCAGGGATCACTTTTTAAAAATCTGTCATTTACCTTATTTGTTTATTGAAGTAGAGTTGACATAGAATATTATATTGGTTTCAGGTATACACCATAGTGATCTGACAATTATATATATATTACAAAATACCATGGTAAATGTAGTTACCCATGTGTCACCACACAAAGTTATTACAATATTATTGATGAATATTCCCTATTCTGTACTTTTTATCCCTGTGATTTATTTATAATTCAGATGATTTACCCCTTCATGTATTTCACCTATTTGCCCTGCCACATACCTCAGTAACCACCAGTTTTCTTCTCTATATTTATGTGTCTATGTCTGTTTTGTTTTATTTTTTTAGATTTCCCATGTAAGTGAAATCATATGGTATTTGTCACTTTCTAAAACTGCTGGCTTCTGTCTTGCTATGTCCCCAAGGAGAGCTCACCTCCATTTTCTAGTTTCACCCTGAAACTATCAATTAGATAATCTCAAGATCTTTTTCCAGCTGATAGTCTTGCTTTATCTCTACAGCCCTCACATCCTGCTTCTATCATTCCTATATCCTATTTTATCACCCAAAGAAAGGAAAGAGAAGGACGCAGCTGACTTCTGGGGGATATTCCAGGAAGACAGCAAGGAAGAGACCAGAGAGAGAGGGAGAGGTCAGGAAATGAGAGTGAGCGAGACTGTGGAGATGTAGGATTTAGCCCAGCAGCCCTTGGCCTGCTCTGTTTCTGCCTCACAGGCCGTTCTACCTGCAGGATTTCTTAAGCACTGTTCCACAGAAGCCCGGTGTTCCTTAAGCACCTTGAGGGAAATGCAGTGAACCTTTGAAAAAGCATCCAAATCTTCAGCATTGTAGTAACGATAAAATTATGCCACAGCTTTTTCCTTCATCTCTGGCAAAATGTTTGTAAATACCTTTCCTTAAAAAAATGGTTATTGCTCGGTGCTCCAGAGCCTCCAGACATTAAGGAGACAGAGCCCTAAAGCAGGGGCATGAACTCAGTGGCCTTTAGGGGTGGGGCAGGAACCTGCGAACCCATCAGCATGCCTGTGCAGGCCATTGTACAAAAATGCAGGTCCCAGAGTGCTAGATTCACTTTTTACCTTTTGAAAAACTAGTAAGATATCTCTATATTTTTGTGAAATCTCTATTTTTAAACATTGGCAGTTGATTAACGAACAAACAAACCAAAATGAAGAAATCCTTGTGCTGGCCACCTGCAGTGTGCTGTCCCTGGTCCACAGCAGCTGTGCCGGGGGCCTCAGTCTCAGTGTGGCAGAGCTGGTTCTCGGTGGGCACTGCCGGAGTTTGAGGGAGTCCTCAGCCCACACCAGGGGCAGCTCCCACCTGCAGGGCCAGGGTGCCCACACAGGCAACTTGAATTGGGCAGATCAAATGTTTCAGATCGATCGACCCCACTGTGCTTGTATAAACATGACATTTTGCCTTCTTCTAGGCTTCATTTAAATCGAATTAACAGATAAGTTTAACATAATACTTTGAACATTATTTCAGTTCTCACTATGGTTATATCTAAACCTAAAAACAGTAAATGAACAAAAACCCTCATTGTATACTGGTTAACCTTCAGCCTTCTATTAAGCACCAAGGAATGAGCTGTTAGATTTCTAAGGAATAACTCCTTTTTTCCTTTCACCCAATTTCCTTAATTGCTAATTCTTTTTCAAATTCTTAGGTATCTCCAACTCTTTCCCCCAAAGTCCACAAGGTATAATGAGATTGCATTTCAAGGGAAAACGAGTTATATATTTCTTTCTTTCCTTTATAATTAATTATACACAAATATCATATGATATATAACATGCTACATAAGTTATCAAAAAATTGTGGTTAATTTTTACACCTTTTTGTAAATGATGATTTTAAATGTTTTTATAATAATCAGTGTTTACTTGGGATTCATGATGGTGTTAGGAAGAGGAGAACATCCTTGAGTGATCTTTAATCACACATGAAAATCATAATTGTATGTGCAGTGCACCAGCCTCAGCCCTTCATATATGCTCAAAACATATTTTTTATTGCATACAAGCAAATAATGATGAGAAAGAAATGTTAGAAATGATTGTTTCAGAATGAAAAGCTATACCCTCTGAGAAGTTAAAAATAAACCTGTATAGTTCATCATCTGTGTTCATGAATCTCTCAAATGGACAATTAAACTTCAGGAGATTAGAGCAGGAGCTGGCCTTATTTATCATCTAGCCAATAATTCCAGTTCAGCCTTCTTCATTTTTGCCACATCAAGGTACCTGAACTCAGTATTTTTCTCTAAGTCAGTTCTCTATTTTAATCATTTATATCACCAGTCTGAGTGAAGAACTAGTATCGTTAGCAACATACAGTATTGTTAAATTTTTAGTTAATGTTGGTTCATTCCCGGAGTCTAAGATGTGTTCTTCTTTTGTTAGAAAGATTCTGAAGGCTTAGAAATGGTAAAGCCTTGTTTCCATTGAAAGAAGATTTTTTTTCTTGATAGAAGCAAAAGAATTGAAGGAGGATTAAAGAGGGTTAAGCTTTCTATGTTATTGGAAGGTGTAGTACGTCTGTTTGTCCCATATTTGGGAAATTCTGATCTAGTCTAACTTCCCCATTTTCCAGATGAGCAAAGGGAGGCAGAGAGCTGAACAATAATTTACCAGTTGTAGAAACATGATACAGGCCCACATGACAGCATTCTTTACCCCACCCTGGAATGGTGATGCCTAATCTCTCTAGACAGATAAACTGAAGTCCCGAGGCAAAATCCAGGTAGAAGTGGGGAAGTGCTGGGCACTGAGGTAGTGAACCTGGCAGTGGTGCGGATGGGGCATTATGGAGGCTATGGGAGAGGGAGCTTACTTACCATCTGGTAGCCATTGCCAGGGAAGGGAAATGACTTGTCCAAGGTCTCAGGGCCTCTCAGTGGCAGAGGGAGAGGCACACCATCTCTGCCTTTCTAGCCTGCATTCTTTACATGCACTACTCCAGTCTTCCAGCTCTGATATCCCCGCCTGTTAGTCAAATCTAAAATGGTATTCATACTGTACATATGAGGGCATCGGCCTTAAAAATGTATTGCTATTGTTATTTGTCCCAGCAAGAATCCATCTTTCTCCCTGTGCAGCTGCCCCTGTGTCTTGCCTGGGGCTGGTAACTTGCCCGCATGCCCAGCCCAAGGAGCCAGCTCGCACGATTGTGACTCCGGCGGCCGCCACCACCCCGGGACTCACCGCGAATCGCTTCCCACAGCTCTCGTTGCCGCAGCACCCACAGCAGTCATTGTTCTTCAAGCCCAAGAACACCAGCGCAGGGAAGATCATCTGCCAGCAAGAGAAGCACCTCAGAGGGGGTCCTGCGTGGGAACGGCGACCCTGAGCTTGCCTGGCTGTGTGAGGAGCTGCACCGGGACGTGGGACTTGGGGGGCGCGGGCAGAGCAGCAACGAACAGGGCACAGCTGCTCAGTAGTATCAAGCTTTTAGGTTTCATTTGGCCTCGCTGCAATGAGGCAAGATTTCAGGATCTGACACCCTGAGTTTCCGTTTACATTGGTGGCATAGGGTAAGGATAAGAACATGTCCCCGAGTCTCATGAAAAGTGAATCTCTCTCTCTCTCTAAACTGGAGATTCTCAACCTCTATTAGCAATAAGGGGTTAATAAATCATTAGTGCAGGCGTGGAACAGACATCCATTGACACCTGCTTCTCTTGGTGGTTTTCGGTCAATTTGCTAGAAAGTGTGTGTCCAGCCCTCTCTCCACCCACCCCAGCACTATCTTGTTAGAATAAAGAAGTTATGTGGCCCTCAGTTTGGTCCATGGAATTCAACTGACCCATGAGAACAGCCAGCCCAAGCTTAAGGATTCGCCACTTAGTACACTTAGTGGACGTGCCCTTGTCAGGTCCTAAAGGAGAAAGGGGAAAACTGAGGCACTGGCTTTTTATCCTGGCATGCCTGGGCTCTTGCTAGCGACTAAGTATCTTCCCACACAGTAAGTACCCAGGTTTGAAAGGATGGGGTGAAAATCTCCTTCAGGGGGATTTTAAGGCTCCCCTACTCACCAAGACCCCGCTTCCTAATATTCCTCCGAAAAACCAGACCTCATCAGACAGGTAGTCGTTGTTGTCTATCACTTTTCCTCCAGGGAAAAATAGCAGGATGTTAGCCAAGAAGCCAAACACGGAGAGGGGAATGAGGGTGGCCCCCAGGCACTTGGCGCAGCCCCCGGTGCACATGCTGGGCAGGCGCAGTGCAGGTCCCCTCGCTACCTCCTTCACAGAATCTCTTAAAAGTTGTCCGTCAGAGCGTCACTGTAACCGTCCACAGTTCAGTCCGTATTTTGGAGCTGAGAAGCAACTCAGGTTGCGAACTGTGTCCTTGGACTTGATTCAGCCTCTCAAAAAGAGCAGAACCCCGATAGCGATGGGCATTTATGCATTCTCCCTGAGCTGGAGTCCTTGGTGGTTTTTTTTGCACCCCCATAAATGAGATTACCTTCGGAGCAATCATCTTGCCATGGAGACCAACAACCTCTGTTAATAATCCACCAGCACAGACAAGACACATTGCTGCAATCAAACACAGAGCTGGAACAAACAGGGCTTAGAACCACTGCACCTCTAATCTGACAATGCCCCTGCCCGGATGAGGAAATATTTCTCCCAGGCTCTTCATAGAGCGCTGTGTAATTGAGTTACATCCTAGCCAAAATCGTTATCCCCCAAGTACTTAATGGTCTACAAGAGCGTGTCTTTGTTTTTTCTGCTGAGAGCCTGGGATGCAAGAGATACCAAAAGAGCTCGTTTCCCTCAATACAAAAGTAACAATTTGATGGTCTAGTTGGGTGTCTCTGAGCTCCAGTCTATAGGAATTTTTAAAATAGATAAATTCAGAATAACTATTCATTTTATTGCCTAATACATTTCTGTACTTGTTACTCCATTAAGTCCTGTCTCCTTCCCTATCTGGTGTGGCAGTATTAGCAAAAGCAGTTTTCCCAGTCAACTCAATTACATCTCCCATGCAGGAATAAAACGCTTTACCTTGACAATGGGTCAGGGGAAAGGAAGGTCAGCCTTGGGCAGAGGAGAGGAAGGATATTGATGAATTGACTGGAGGCAGAGAGGACAAATTTGGAAGAGCAGTTAGAGTGTAGGTGACAGTCAGATGGACCTCTGCTGGAAATTTTGCCAAATGACAGGGTGTGATTCAATTATAATTTGCTTTGTGTCACTTAAGAAACTCTGACTAGACCAAGTTCTGCATTCTGCAGCGAGGCTGCCTGGAAGTGGTGATATGTAATGGCTGAAGGACTCTGGGGTGGAACAGGGAGCCTGCTGGTTCCTCGTTGAGTCTAGAGGTTAGGATTAAGAACAGTAGGTAGAATTTTCTAGGGAATCTATTTTAGCTAAGTAAAAAGTTAATATCATTATCATAATGAGACCTGTTCTACAGTGGAGTCAGCCACCTGCTCCCAGGGAAGCTGTGGGTAAGATTCCAGAGAAGTCAGATTGGATGCACGCCAAGGTTTGTTCTGAAGAGTCTGTGAAAGATACTTTCTGAGACGTCAGGGTGGGGGTGAGAAGAAAAACTGCAAATGCTCATTAAGCATGCATAATATACTAAGCACAAATAGCCCTTTAGATGCCCCTTACCCTCCTGAGAACAAGGTCATTCTGCCCCCTCGACAAGCGGAGACACTCAGGCTCAGAGAGGTTGAGTACATTTTGCAAGGACATTCCAGAGTAATGACATGAGGAGCTAAGATTTTAAATCAAGATACTGTGTCCCCAAAACCTGGGTGAGGGTGTGTCCCAATAGGTTTTCCCTTTTAGAAATTAGAAAGGATTATCTTTTCAATGTAAACAATAGAATGACATTATGTGCAAAGCATAGGAATACAGTGGAATGTACTTCCTTTTGAACAACAGGCAATTGTGATTTTTTTCTTATTACAAAATAATGTGGGTTTTTGTTGTTGTTGTTGTTGTTGTTGTTGCAAAAAAGATATCCAGATAAGCAGAAGGAAGAAGGAAAACCAGCCATGTTCCCACTGCCAGCAGGTACGGACTGTTATCACCTTGCTGGCAGCTGTTTTCCAGCACCCCACCCAGGTGCTTATGAGCTTTCTTTGTAATGCGCTTTGGCAGGGAGTCCTGACAGTAACCCCACAGAGGAAGACAAAGTTTCTAAGTATGTGGGGGTTGAGTTGATCGTGTAGACACCACCTTGGAGTTAGGCACTTCCCTTTTGGGGACTGGGCAGTCTTTTTCTTTCTTCAGGGCCTGTAGCCCTGGAAGTTGCCATCACGGTGTTCAACTAACACTGGCCGACACAGCTCTGCTGTCCTAGACTTTGCAGACTAGCCCCTGGAGTTGCCAATCTACATACCATCTGGTGAATAGATGCATGTAGAGGATGCTGTGGACCCTACTTCAGTTTTCTCCCATGATTTTTAAGAAGATGTGGTATGTGAGTAACTGTGAGGAGAGGCTCGAGGTCATTAATTTCATGTGCGGAGAAGGGGAAACACTGGCAGGCAGTCACCCCTCTCTAATGCCCTAACCACCTGAGAATGCAAATGCCTGGAGGGTGACTAACTCATTTATTGTTCAATAGGAACTTCAGACCTTTCAGCAGGAAGTGGGACACCTCATTTGGAGATAGGGGATGGTAAAATTCATGCTCAGGAAGGGGTGGAGTCATCAACAAGCCATCCTGGGCACCAGAGAAAATGTGACAATCTGGCAACTGTTCTTGTGAAGCCCACCCTTGATGATTGGTTGTTCACTGTCTGTGTAGCAGTGAAGCTCTTAAACCAAAAAGGCTAGAGCCTGTCTTTTCAGAGGCACTGAGAAGGAAGTGGCTGAGTCCCTCTTTGGATCCAGTCCAGTAAGAAGACCTCACCTTCTGCGAGCTTTGACAACAGGAGATGAAGCAGCAGAGGGCCAGGGCTTCCTCCCTGTGATGTGGGCACTCTATTCCTGATTCAGGGAACTCTGGCATGGGAGGTGATTTCCAGGTGACTCTGCTCACCTGCTGGGGGCATGCACAAAATGTAGGGGACACTTACAGCTATTTCTACCCTGCTGAACTTCTTTGCCCTGCAACCGATAAAGAATCTCGAATTCAGGGCGATACAATGCAATCAACAAGTGTGTTTGAAGTACCCATAGCGTGTCCCCTGATGTGCCAAGTGCTGTCCTAGTGATAAACAAATCTGATTTATTTTCGGCCCTCGGTGGCATTACAACCTCCTCCTTAGCAGCAGAACTAGGGACAGGCTCCTCAGCTTGTCTTACAATAGATCACTCTCATTTGTTCATCCAGCACTTCAGGAGGAAGATGAGGGCCCTTAAAACACTCATTCCGATTTTATGAAGTTCCCCATACTCGCTTGCTTGAATTATTAGAACAGTTCTTAAAAGCGATTTTCAAAAGGAGGAAAAAATATATATATATTGGGTAGTAATGTGACATGTTTTATTTATTATAGGTTTCTAATAAAATAAAGGTCAAATCATTTAGTAAGAGTGATTTTTATACAAGATGAACTAATGATCTGTATAAAATGTGAATCTGATCTTTTATGCTATTGCTTAAAGCTCTCAGGGGGCTCCCACGGCCCTCAGACCTTAACCCAGGCTCCTCTGATTGTGTCAGGCTGGCAGTCTTCCTGCTTCCTTCCCTCGTCCTTTCACCTGCTTCCGGCTTCCACTCCCCAAGCACTCGGATCAGCAGTCACTCCTTCCAAGGAGCCTTGTTTTACAAGAAAAGTATTTCACAGTCAAAATATGTCTGTGAAAATCTAGGTAACACACTGTTAAATAGATTTTTGAATGGCATAACTTTTTAGGGCCTTTAATTTGTAATGTCACTTGGCATTATTGACGAACACTTAGGAAATATAGTGTCGAGTGTTTCCCAAACTTCAGTGTTGACAGAGCTCTTCTTCTGCAGTCCATCTTGAGGGGCTGGGATTCCCCAGCACATCCTTTGGGAAACTTGGAGCTTGCTCATTTCTCAAGTGCTTGTGATGGGATCTGTGTTGGCAGAGAGAAGGCAAGTGGTCACTTAAGGCAAAGGAAGTATGACACGAGTTCAAAAGTTGAAGAAAGGATGCAGTGTGGTTGGGGAAATTGTGAGGAACTGTAGGCATGCCGAAGGTGGTGAGCAGGGGACAGGGTTGGGAGCCAGCTTGGCCTCCACTAACCTGAAGAATGAGAAATACCTGGCCTCAGGGAGGGAACAGCTAATAGTACGTGGAGCAATGAACTTGAATGCTTCATGACCAGCTCCATCATGCTGTCATTTCAACTTGAGTGCTCCAAAAGGGGCTACTGGCCTGGTAGAGGCTGATGACAAAAGCACCAAATGGCCTGGAGAACTAGATGACGTGGAGCCCACTCTCAGACTTCTCTACCACTGCATCTGACCGGGGTTGTCATCTAAGCCCAGTAGGAGCCAACATTCACAGAGCACTTGCTATATGCCAGGCGCTGGTCTAAGGGCCATATGGTACTCCACCAATCTAATCCTCAGAGCACTCCAGTAAGCAAGTATTGTGATAATTGTCCCTATTTTAGAGATGAGGAAGCCAAAACAATTAGAAAGTGTTGTCCTGGTTATTGATGTATCCAAAAAGCACTTGAAACTTCACATTTGAAATGACAACCATTTTAGTACATATTATAATTTTGTGGGTCAGGAGTTTGGAGAGAGGTCAACTGGGTGATTCTTCTGTCCTCAGGAGCACCGGTTGGGGTTGTTCACTCTTGTTCAGTGGGGGCCACATCGCATTGTTTTGCCTGGTGCCTTGATGGGGCGGGCTGCAAGCCGGGGCTCAGCGGGGCCCCTTCCTCCCTCTGTAGTCTCAGGGCTCTCCATGTGGTCTCGGCTGCAGTGTAGTCAGATGTACATGGTGGCTCAAGGGTCCAAGAGGTAAGAGGTAGAAGCTGCCAGTTTCTTAAGGCCTGAGTCACAGACAGGGACTGGTTACATTTTTTATATTCCCTTGATCGGAACTGTCAAAGAATTTGTGGCTGTTTTAACCCACCACAGTGGTGGAGGTCAGATCTGAACCCAGGGAGTCTGGCTCCAGAGACCATCATCCTAACTACCACAATGTAATGCCTCAGTCCCCCAAAACTGGCATCTACTCTTCAATCAACACAGAGGGCTGCCTGCATACATTTAGCTTCAAATCCTTTTTCCGCCACAGGCTGAATACTCTGGTTACTTCCATTTTATATGGGGAGACACAGCCTGGGTTAAGATTTGCCTTTGGGAACTTGCAGGCACCACCAACACCAAAAAGTCAGTATCTCCAGTTGTTTGCGAAGTCAGAATGAACAAATGCATGCCCTGCCTCGTGACCCGAAGCGGTGATGAGGCCCCTCTAACACAGGTCTCAGTACAGAAGGGCACGGCTTGACCTCCTGCAGAGGCGAGAGCCCTGGCTGAGAAACCTCTCCCAAGAGATCTGCCCAAATATTGATTAGTTTTAGCATTCTTTCATGTCACTATGGTTACAGGTGTAAAGTTAACTTTCAGCAGGAACTCATCCCCCACACACTGTCCACAAAAAGTGGGACATCACTGAGTTCCTCATCCTCTTTTAGAAGATAAATACCTTCACGGATTCTAACGTGGACTGAGTTTAGAAATTCACTGATGGTATTAAAAGGCAGAGAAATTTTAATGCTGCTTTTGTTTTTTCTATTTTTAAATCTGACCTTATGAAATTATGTATTATTCTTTTGGTCTATGCCTTTGCACAGGTATTTCCCCAATAATTTTTTTTACTCTATTTCCCCAGTCATACTTGCTTTTAAAGAATTCACAAATATTATAAAACAAAAAAAAGTAACAAAAACAAAAAAAGAATGAATGAAATTTAGAAAATAATATTGAAAGCAGCTGGCTTAAAGCATTTATCATGTCAATGAACTTTGGTGGGGTCAATTTTAGCTTTCAGATACTTATTCTTTTAGCATATTTTTTAGGCCCTTGTGTATCAGGCACTGAGCTAGGTAGGAGACATGTTAAGTGGACAGAGCTTATAAGAAAAAAAGAGAGATATTAATAACACTAATAATAGGAAAGACGTCTAATACGTATTGTTGTCAAGCAATATACTTTAATTTTCATAGCAACTATATGAGTAAGTTCTATTACTCATCTGCATTTTACTGATGAGGAAACTGGGACACAGGGAAGTTAAGTAACTTGCTCAAGATATCACAGTTAGTAAGTAGCAAGAGCCTAGTGGTCTTTGGAGATCTTTATAGTACCCAGGGCAGCACAAGGCACATTAGAGGCCCAACATGTTTTGTTTGAGATTAGTATTGCTGTGGTTGCCTATATATACACCAAAACTTCTAGCAAACATCTAGGCCAGGGCTCCTCGAACTTCCTTGTGCATATGAATCTCTTTGTTCTTGTTAACATGCAGATTTTGATTTAGAGAGTCTTGGATAGAGCTTGAGATTTTGCATTTCTAACAAGCTTCCAGGTGATGCTGGGGTCATGTCACAGGACATATGTGTGGTCCCAGAACCATCCAGGGAGGTGGTACACATTTATTAGTATATCTATTTTAGGCCAAATGGATACCCCTCTTTTGACTTCCTACTGGATCCACCCTTTGTGGGGTATTTCAGACAGTTGCTATTTGCTCCAGCAAACTTCTGTTTTTGAGACAATCACTGCCAACCAGGGGATTTTGGAAGGTTCTAGGATTGGGAGCAAACTCTCCTCACTCTGGCTTGCTGCTTTCTGCAGGCTTTAAGGCAGTAGTTTACAGTGTGAGCCACTAAAATTTCATGCTCGCAACCACTAGAAGGGCCCTGACTACTCAGCGCTCTGTCTTCCCCCTCTTGCTCCTTCCCTCCTGCATTCCAGGACTGTCAGCCCCACCCTTTTCCACATTCCTCAAACCCTCTCCTTTTACTCCCACTACTTTGCATCTTACAGTCTCTCCTCCCTCTTTGTGGAAATGGATGCCCAAGTTCCTCCATCCATTCTTCCTTTAGCCATGTATTATTTTTATACCAATGCTTCCTCTTCGACCCAAATTGTATCCTTACTTTCAATCATCCTGATTTTTCTTGTCAGAAGATTAACTTCCTCACTTGTGCTCTTGTTTCTATTTCGCACAGCACCTCTGAGATTGTACTCGTATTCTTCACACACATTGAGTGTAGCCCTTTTACTTATTTTTTTTAACCTCTTCTCAGATGCCCTGTTCTCATCTTTCTTTTCCTGAATTTTTACTAAGAAAGTTTAAAACTATCTGCCAAGCAGAAAGAATTGTATAAAGAACACCCTTTACCCATCAACTAACTTAACTACTGAAATTTGCCAATTAGAAAGCATCTTCCCTGAGCCCCGCTCCTTCCCTCAGCTCTTGCCCTACTTCTGGAGGTTTGCTTCGGTGGCCAAGCCTCTGTCTCCCGCTCCTGGTCCCCTCTGATTTGTTAACCTCTTGCTGTGTAGTTCCGGTCTTGGTCTGACTATGCAAAGTTCATTAGTGACATTTTACATGACCGAATCCGGGGACTGTGGCTCAGGTCTCACTCTTCTTTGACCTCTCACAGCACTTCACGCTTCCTGAGGGCTGTCCCACTGAGCAGCTGGAATCACACTGGTTATCTGTGGAAGGACTTTGGAAGTCAACATTCTGCAGCTCACTCCCTCACCGGGACTTTCAGGGCTACATTCGTTTTCCAAACTTATCGCCAGATCGAAATCGTTCATCTTACCTCTCCTCCAGAAATGGAGATGGAACATACCTTAAAGACAGTGACTGTATCTTCTAGAAAGATAAAGTACCTGACCGTACCTAGCACAGTGCCTTTACTTAACCAAGGCACCATAAAATGTTAACTGATAGTGGGGATGAGGGTAATACCTGCCATCTCCGCACGTTATAAACCAGAAGTTAGTATAAACCTACTTTGTGATAAGATCACATATCTACTTCTTGAACCCATAGTGTTGATCCCCTTGGATTAACCCTGTAGCTCATTCCCTAAGCTTCTGAAGCTGGGATTTCCATGCTCTTGGGTTGCTATATAATTTTGAATGTAGTTTTAAATTCAGGTTAACTCTTAAGAATACCCATTCATTGTTTGTTCAGCACTGAATTGAGAGCTCTTCAAGACAGTGTAACTGGCAAGATGGGGTGGGTGGGGTGGCTCCGGGGAAGGCAGAGAGGGAGAGCTGAGGTTATCCTACTTCATTTAAGCATGATATTCTCTTCCCTGAAAAAAAAATAAACACCTGAAAAAATGACACCATGGTGACCATTTTCTGGCAAGCAGCTTAGATGGTTATGTTTTAGATGGAGGTGTGATACACAGGAAAGATCGGTCACATTTGTTCTCCCAAGCAGCACACTGGCTAAGAGTCCCCACGAGGGCTATAGTCTCACAGCCACTATGATCTGCAGGGGCCTTCCTCTTACCAGGCTCAGGACACCTCTAGGTCTTTCATTCTTGTGGGTTCAGCTCCCAGTACCTTCAATAACTGCCTACCAGCCTCCTGGTATATCTACCCCTGCAGAGCAAGCAAAGGAAAGCAAACAGATCCCCCAGAGTTCCCTGGCTAAAGGAATTTGTTCTCTGAATTTTACACTTTGTTCTTGTGAAGACACCTGGCCATCAGCCCAAATGAAGCTGCCTTCTCGGGGTAACTGAAGTGTGTGTGTGTGCCTTTGTGGCAGGCCTACCTCCAGTTTTTAGAAACTTGCTTATTTATTAATGGAGAGTTCTTAACTATAAATTGTGGCTCTATCAATTAATAACTGTGGCTTTTGAGAAATTACTTAACCTCTCAGAGCCTCAGTCATTACATCTTTGAAATGGGATAATTGGCCATCAGAGTTTAAGGGAGATGATGCTGGGAAAGGACACAGCACAGCGTAGATGCCCACTCATCTGTGGATTCAAAAGTTGTTATGGTCAGGCACTGTTCTACGTGCTTGGGATTCGACGGTCAACAGCCCTGCCCTCATGGAGACCAATCACATTCTCATATTAATGAGACAGAGTTAATCATATATTGGTTCCCTTTCCCATTTTACTCCTTTGTTTTTCTTACCAGAATAGAACATCTACAATTATGTCAGATGTACAGTTTTTTAGGAAACCTGATGCCTGTGATGTTCCAACCAAGCCTAGATCTGCCTCTCTTTGACAGAGTCAAGGCAAGTGATGACTTTTCTTCAGAGGACTAGAATATTATCTGGTTCATTGACTTCCTGTCCTTGCTCTTCTGACAGAAAGAGACCAGAAGACTCATACCAGAGGGAAACTCATGTTATTGTACCCAACTTCCAGGCCTAGGATCCCTGGTGCATCTTGCACGTCATCCATCTCCTCGCAGTCCATCAGAGGGCTGTCCCAGGTAGTAAGGCTCCTGAACTCCTCAGAGGCAACAGGACTAACAGGGGAGATATACACGGGCAGCTAAGAAGGCCATAGCTGTGTCTACAGGATGCTTCCTATCTACAACTGGCAGAAGTACAGGGATGGGGAATAAAACACATACTGCTTTATGATCAGAACAAAACCTTTGTTTATTTATTTATAAAATAAAATCTGGGTATTTGGCATCGTGTAGGCCAAACATGGCCTTTCCTTTTTATTAACTGAATTTCTTAAGTTTTATCAGACCTTTTGAATAGCCTAGATAGAACCAGGTGAGGTCAGCTGAGGGTCCGGGTGTGGTGCGTCATCACATCATCTCATACACGCGTATGCACCTGACTGTCTCTCAGTCTTAACTGTGCACTCGTGCCATCATCTCTCTCGATTCTGTCAGTGGTGTGTTATTGCCACCATTTTTTAAGTGGGTGAGGAACTGAGGACAGAGAGGTCAAGAGAGTTGCCAAAGTTCACACAGCCAGCAAGCTGCAGAACCAGAATTCGAATGAACATTCTCTGACCCCTAGGCCAGGGCTCTAGCTGCTGCCACACAGGGAGAAACAGAAGATCCGTGCCAGAAAGTCTACCAGCGCATAACCCCAACTACCTGCTCAAAACACAGATGGCCAAGCTTCTTGCTCACCCAGCCTCCCTCTTCTCCTTCACATACTGGCTCCACCTTAGGTGCAAGTAAACTGAAGAGATATATATATATATAAGGGGATTAGTTATTATTAGGTACTAAATGTTGGTTTGTTGGGGGAATATTATCTCATATTAGGATTAGAGACTGCCTATTTCCTTTGTATCAGTTAGTGATTTCTGTGTAACAAACCACCCCTAAAACTCAATGGTTTAAAGCCTTAAGTAGTTTTAATTGTTTATAAATCCAGAGCTCTTCTGCTCTTAATTGGGTTTTCTCACTTGAGGTCAGTTGGCAGATTGGCTAGGAGCAGACTGATCTAGGATGGCCTAGGTTGTGACAGCTATTTTCTCCTCCAGATGGTCTGTCAGCATCCTAGGAAAATTTACATGTCTTAAGTTGACAATAGCAGAGTTGCAAGAGAGATGCTGGATGGGTGCAAGGTCTCATTTTGCTGTCCAGATTCATAGGGTGGTGGAATAGACTTCTCTAGATGAGAGGACCTTCAAACTCAAACTGCAAAGGGAGTCAGTTAATTGGAGTCATCAGTCCAATCATTCCAACCTATGGCTACAATAAGGAAATGTGGACCCTATTACACTTCAAGGTCTATCAAAGGAAGTTGAAAACATACAAAAGATTCCAATTTGAGAGTGGTTGGAAGCCAAATAAAAAATTTCAAAAACACTGTGCAGGGGAACAGAGCCTGAGTATAAATCTTGGAATTAGAATTTGCAGTTCTGTTGATTACATACACTACCTTGCCCCTGATTGCTGTGGATACTATGCTTATTTTGACCAAATGTTAAACAACCACATGTTAAAATCTATATTCATCCAAAATTGAGGCTAAAGCCAAATATCAGCTTCAGAGAATAAACATGAGAGATACAAGATTGAAGCTGAAACTTTGCTGATAAATTTAATTATCATTACAATTCCATTATTTGAACTTCTAGTAGGCTGAATTTGGACATTTGACCCGCATCAGATCAATAATTACTCAGTACTGTGCATGCTGGATAGAATAGAATGAATGAAATATATTCTAACAGGTTTATTTAGTGTTATGAAAGTTAATATACCAATCCATTCTACAAAGGTTAGAATTATGCATAACTCCATTGATTTCCCTATTGATCAATTTAGAAGTTCTTAATAAATTGTTTTGCATATAAAATAAACAGCTTTCACAACCGTAATGAACTATCTTGACATTCTCTTTTACAATTGTGAATATACACATTTACATTTTAGCCATCCAATAGAACAGTAATGAAAAATGTACACAAGGAATTCTCTATTCCAAGTTATATCTGGAATGTTTACCTACATTTTAAGATGAATATTCAGATATAAGATATTTAAATGAAGTGACATGCTGTGGCAGATAGTATTTTCTAAAAATAACTGTATTAAAATACATGCCATCCCACATGCTCTTCTCATGATGCAACAAAGATAGGTTGGGTCTATGTTCCTTTGCCTTGAAACTGGGCAGAAGCAACACTGAGGCTAAGTCACAAAGGGCAATATGATCCCCACCTGGTTCTCTTTCTGGGGACTCTTGTTCTGGGACCCAGCTGCCATGCTGTAAGGAAGCTTGTATGTGAACACTCCTACCAACATCTATGTATACTGCTGACAACCAGCAGCAACTGCCAGACGTGTGAACAAGCTTTTGGATGTTTCTGGAGCTCAGTCTTCCTGCTGAAGCCCAAGACATTGTGAAGCAGAAACAGCAGAAGCTGTCCCTATGCTGTGTCTGAATTTCTGACCCATAGAAAGTATAAGATATAATAAATAATTACCCTTGCTTTAAGCCACTAAGTTTTATTATGCAGCCAGAGTAACTGTAACACATGCCATGTAATTAAGGTCACCAGATAAAATATAGGATGCCTTGTTAATTTAGAATTTCAGATAAACAATGGGTATTTTTTAAGTGTGAGTATGTCTTATGCAATATCTGAGACATACTCATATTAAAAAAATTACCCATTGATCCAAACTTTGAATTTAACCTCTATTTTTGTTTGCTAAAGCTTGCAACCCTACATGCAAATATGGATCTATGTGGAATTTGTGCTATCACAGTCATTGATTACCCACAGTGCAGGGGAGGCCAGAAATGACAGTGCAGACCAAAAGCTGAGGCCCAAGCAGAAAACCAGACTGTGGCCGACGGAGGCAGGAAATGAACTGCCCTCCGTCCTGGAGCTCACACATCCTCTTTTATCCAGAGGCCCATTCACATGATTGCTTCAGTTTTAGAGATGACAACGGCTGCAGAACACTATTTTTAAATGCAAAAAATACTCAGAAAAAAATTCCACATAAATGCAGTCCTTGAAATCAAGCCTTCTGAATTCCAAGCCAGTGTTTTAAATGGGTCATATTACACTGTATTCTTTAATCTTTCCTATCTCATATATTATCATTTTATAACCATCAAAAGTTTGGAAACTATTTTTCAACAACTATGTTCCCTTAGATCTCAAGAGGAGTGCACAAATTCATTTTTCTTCTCCAGAAAAAGATTTGTAATGTTTACAAACATTTGAATATAATATAATAGAACATACATACCAATAAACAACAAATGATAAAACTGATCTGAAAAGAGAAGGGGGTTCAGGAAGTCAGATAGAAAAAAATACTTAAGATAGTAGTATTCAATGAATTAATATATCCTAGAAAATGAGAAAGGGAAAAAGTAGCCCCTGGCATCCAGAATGGATTTGACTTTCGCCTCTAGATGTCAATATTTTTACCAGTTGGTCTGGTGTGCACAGAGTTATTTAGTTCTCCTGTTGGACAGAAACAATCTTACAAAATATCTATATCAACGAGGTCACTCTCAGACCAGGATCAAGTGAGACAAAAACAAGGTCACAGTGCAAAACCCCAAATCCAAACATCCCTCTTCCTGGTTGAGTGGGTGACCATGACTTCTTCACCAGTGACAGCTCTAGCCTCTCTTAAGTTTGTTCTCAGTACAGAGAAGACCTGTGGGGATATCTGATCATAGAATTGCCTCCACTTTCCAGAGTAAGCCCCTGCTTCCTGAGATTCTCCCCCAAATCACCCAACCAAATCCAAATCCTTTACTAGCTTCTTTCTGAAACCTTCTTATGAAGATGCTACACATTTCCCCATAAGTGTGTGCTACCCCTCATTGCAGCCCATAAAAAACCCAACCTGTTCAACCTCAGTTCCTAGTGGTCTTTGTCTGAAGAACACTGACAAAGGCAAAGCCAATTATCTGTTAGTGCCATGTCATACATGGGACAATAAAAAATGTCATTTTCAATGTGTACATTTAGAGTGCGTATGTGTGTTCATTTGTGGAATAGCTGGGGAGGACAGTGGTAGAGAAAGGCAACTTTATGGATCTTTCAGACTGAAAATTAGTAGTTTCTGACAATTGAAAGTGCCTAGAGTATTTTTTTTTTGAGAGGGCATCTCTCATATTTATTGATCATATGGTTGTTAACAACAATAAAATTCTGTATAGGGGACTCAATGCACAATCATGAATCAACCCCAAGCCTAATTCTCAACAGTCTCCAATATTCTGAAGCATAACGAACAAGTTCTTACATGGTGAACAAATTCTTACATAGTGAATAAGTTCTTACATGGTGAACAGTACAAGGGCATTCATCACAGAAACTTTCGGTTTTGATCACGCATCATGAACTATAAACAATCAGGTCAATTATGATTATTCGTTTGATTTTTATCCTTGACTTATATGTGAATCCTACATTTCTCCCTTATTATTATTATTATTATTATTATTATTATTATTAATAATAAAATGCTGAAGTGGTAGGTAGATGCAAGATAAAGGTAGAAAACATAGTTTAGTGCTGTAAGAGGGCAAATGTAGATGATCAGGTGAGTGCCTGTAGACTAAGTATTAATCCAAGCTAGACAAGAGCAACAAAACATCCATGGATGCAGAAGATTTCTCTCAAAACAGGGAGGTGAGGTTCTAAGCCTCACCTCTGTTGATCCCCAATTTCTCACCTGATGGCCCCCCTGCGACTATGCCTGTCTTAGGTTGTTCCTCCCTTGAGGAATCTTACCCGTCTCTGGCTAACCAGTCATCTTCCGGTATAGAGTATTTTTAAGCCTGATAATGTATGTGAGCTGTATTTTTTAAAAGTACTTATCTTTTGGAGTAAATACTCAAATACACAGAGGGAAGTGTATAAGTCCAAGGGTGTGTGGATGGAAAAGACTGGTCATGAGTTAATAATTAAGACTGGGTGATACGTATATCAGAGCTTTTTACAGTAGTCTCCTTACCTTTAAAAATTTTCATAATAAAATGTAAGAAAAAAAGATTCCTGGAGTTCAATTCCTTATTTGTGTTTCCAGTTTGGGCAACCCCAAAGATAATTGAGACTGGTCTGAATATGCTGAGAATCAGGATATTGTAATTCAGCTGAGAATTCCAGAGTTACGTGTGGGCGTGGACGCAAGGCAGAACTGGCCCGAGAGATGCCCAAAGGAGTCAAGATGCTCGTGGAGATATTAAGCCTGAATGGACACTACAATTGTAACAACCACCAGACAGGTTTGAGAAACCAGATATAAGGCACTGAAAGGAATCTGAGATGCGGAAATACAGCGAGAGGGTCTGGAATGGTAAATGGGTGTTAGAACCTAGAAATACTCTTTCAATAAAGCCTAGCATGCAAAAGGTCATATTTTCTGCTGTGGTGGGATTTCTTAAAGATTACTTTGAACTACTTGAGTCACAGCACCCAATAAGGTCTGACACTTAAAAATCAAACATGTTTTTGAAAATAAATTTTTATAATTTCTTTACATTTTAGTGGATTGATCTTCTTTCAGGTTTAAATAAATCTGGAAAGAAGGAACTATTCACACATTAAAAGAATATTATTCAGCACCTGGTATGTGCTAGGCACAGACCTACATGCAGGAGATAAATGGTACCTGATTACATAGAGCTTAGGGTACAGTGAGGAAGATAAAAATGAACCCAACAATCTCTCTAATACATCGTTAGAGACTAAGGCAAGTGCTTTGAAGAAGTACAAGGAACTATTAAAGCGCTGACTTACTCTAGCTGGAAGAATTACCTGTGTAAGTGGAACTCAGTGGAAGCTCGGATGATTGGGGAAACAGAGGGTTACATTGGGAAGAGGGAGTAAGAGCAGGCTGTGGGTCTGACTGATCAAGAAGCCTTGGTTTTTACTATGAAGGCAAAACATTGGGTTGCAAAGTAATATGCTCACCTGGGAGGATGAAATATGTGGGTAAAAACAGTCCTAAAGTGACAAGGCCATCTTAGCCAACAGGAAAGTATCATGATCTGATAAATTCACTGAATTTTCTGTTGGTTATGGAGTCATTTTCAGCAGTAAGATCTCAGAAGTTTGAGGCATGTGGTGAATGATGCTTAACACACCCTTAGATGAAAAACAATCGGCTAAAAAAAAAATAACACAAGTAAATATCTTGTGTTTGTATCCACATGGAACTCATCTATCATATACACTGGTGGTAGCTTATCTCCAAAGATGTTCAGTCAGTTCCTTCTCTTTGTGTACCTACATGCTGCTTCTCATTTGAGAGGTAGAGTCTGTCCTACAATAATCCTGTCCTGGCAATAATCCAGGTCTTGGAGGAGGCTAAGAGAAGCAGTCATATGGTATGCAGAAGCGGGGGAGGCCAGCAGCGAGGTGAGCATCCACATCAAATCTGGGCTGGCTTTTAATTACTCTGTTATCAGAATGTGGCAGAACACTCTTTAGGCCATTACAAGGCTCAGGCTTTAAGATCACTGGAAGTTTCTCCTTCTTTTCTTTTGGAGGCTTAAGCCACCATGTAAGAAGTCTAGACTGCTATGCTGGAGAAAGACGCCATGTGGAGAAGCACTGGGATACCAGGTAAGTGAGTGAAGAAGCCACCTTGGATGCCAGCCCAGGCAAACCTTCAAGTGACTCAGCTGTAACTTACCACCACCGCCTAACAAGCCAACTAGCCAAGTTAACCCACAGAACCATGAGAGTCAGTATACTTTGCTGTTTTAAGATACTACATCTTGGGGTGCTTTTGGCAATAAGGAAGCAGAAATCTTCTTTAACACCTAGTACCTATGAGGAGCATAGCTCGTGCTCCACAAATGTTTGTTAAGCCAAATTTGAGTTGCACTGTCCTTTGTAGAGCACACCAGATCTCTCCAAATTTCACTGTGGCTTTTAGTAAGGGGCAGTGGCGAAAATTAGCAGGGTAGGGTCAGTTGTCTTGCACACTCCTATGGGACGTGTGGGAAATAACAAGTGGTCAGGGGAAGACTAATATTTAGTAAGGGTCTGTTACTAGCTGCCAGGGACAGTACCATGCACTTGACATATGCTATCTTGTTTCATTCTCAAAACAATCATTCACAAGAAGTGATATAATCATCCCCATTTTAGAGATGAGAAACCTGAGGCCACAATGTTTTGCTGAATGGCAGAGTCCAGTTTATAGATTTGTTTGATTTCAGTGCCAGTTACCTTGCCTAGAATGTGCACCTTCATCTGGAGGTAATTCTACAGAAGTCAACCTCTGGAAGTTAATGAAAAGTTTCATGATGCAGTGGCAGGTTCTTAACAAATGTCCCTTGGAGCCTGACCTGAGTTTCTTTGTGTAGGTGTGCAGACGGGTGTATTTGAGGGTGGAGGAGATGTGATAATGGCTATGTTAGAGTTCACCGTGCTCCCTGGGATAATAGCCTGGTACTGACTCCTCCTTGTTATCTACAGAAATGCTCCTTGGCATTGTGTATCTCCCAGATCAGAGCTGCAGGAGGCTCTGGCCATAATCCAGGTCTTGGAGGAGGTAAGAGAAGCAGTCATATGGTATGCAGAAGCGGGGGAGGCCAGCAGCGAGTTGAACATCCACATTTCTTCAGACCTGGCAGGAGGCTACATTCCCTGAATACCACTCCCAAACCTCCCAGGTAGAGGAGTCTCCACCCTCAGCTGAGAGGCTTCCCCTGGGGGTGAGGGTAAAGGCACCCTAATGAGAATAGTTCTAGTTTCATCAATCTTCCCTTAAAGATGCTGAGAGCTCAACTTTGCAACACCATGGCTTAGACTTCTAAAACCTCAACATTCTTCAATACAGAGTTGGCTGAATCATCCTACTCTAGGGCTTGCAGGGGTTTGTGGATTTAATATGCTTAATAAGACATTCTTAAGATGTCTCCTTCCTCCCTAGGCAGTTTTGTCCTTTCTGAGGGCTTAGTCTCCTTCCTGCGTTTAGTCATCTTTCCTCCTTTCTCTCCACAATTAAGTTGGAAAACACAGACTCTGTCCCACCCTGCAGAGCTGAGAATCTCCTTGGGAAGAGTCTCGAATGGAGAAAATGAATGTTTGTTGATTGAATCAAATAATGTTATGTTGCCCATCTGGAAGGAGAAGTAGAGCTATCATCAAAAGGGCTTAAAACAGCACTGCAGACCAGGGAAACTAATTCTGAGCATCTACTGTGTCTCAAGGATTATATCAAGGGGTTGGCAGATGACAAGACTTGTTTCCATGCTCACGGCTTTTGACAAGATTCAGGTCCTTGTGGGCTATGGGACTAGGAGCCTCAGGTCCTCCTTTACTGTTGGCCAGAGGCCTCCCTCAATTCCTTGTCACGTGGAACCTCTTCATAGAGAAGCTCATAATATGCCCCACTGGCCTTATCAGAGCAAACAAGGGAAAGAGTAAGAGAGAGCAAAGAGTATGAAAAACAGTCTTTGTAATCTTATCTCAGAATTGACATTTCACCCCTTTTCCCATGTTTTTTGTTAGAGGTGAGTCACCAGGATCAGCACAGACTCGAGAGGAGGGTGTTACATAGAGGCATGAATTCTAGGGGGGGTAGAATCTGTGGTACCTACCACACAATATGACTCTTGTGAACAATTATGTGTGAGTCTTTGTGTGAATATGTTTTTATATCTCTTAGGTAAATGGAATTGTTAGGTTAAATGGACACTGTAGGAAATTGTCAAATTTCTCCAGTGTTTCCACCAGCAATGTAAGCTCTCTAGGCTTGCCAGCACCTTGTATTATGAGTCTTTTTAATTTTAGACACACTAATGGATATGAAGTGGTATGTCCTTGCCATTTTAATTTGTGTTTCCCTGATGATTAATTATATTGAATATCATATTATGTGCTTATTGGCCATTTGTATATATCTTCTTTTGTGAAGTAGCTGTTCAAATCTCTTGCCCATTTTCTGTTCGGTTGTCAGTATTACTAAATTACAGGAATTCTTTGTATAGTCAAGGCCTAAGTCATATATGTATATGACTTGGATATATGCATATATATAGACACGTATATGCAGCGTATTTTAAAAGACAAAGTCACCACCATCAAGACAGGAGGAATTTCTCAAAGCTGTTAACATGTGGTTATAGGGTTTTTTTTTATAGCTTAAAAAAGCCTCAGGGCACAGGATGGCGCTCTGGGCCACTAGAGCATGCAGCAGGTGGTATGGGTCCAAGCAGGTGGAAGTTCCTTCTAGGCTACTAATGCAGCCAGAGGTGAAGAGTTGCATACCTTTCCCTGACTCTGCTGCTGACTCACGGCTTCCATCGGGCAAATCTCTGTGTCACAGTCAACTCCTTTATAAAATAACAGTATCAAGCCCGAGGGTCTGAAGTGTGATTCAATTAACATGTCTGAAATAATTAATTTGGAGCTTGAGCAAACTAGTTCACGTGAAATTAAAAGACAGGCTTGTTGGTTTAATGTTTATTTCTTGTTTAATCATCATCTAACCACAGGGTATTTTCCCACAAGGAATTTTGTATTTTTACAAATGGCTTTTATGTGTCTTAGTAATCTTTCACAAAAACATGGTTAGATAGAATAATATGGAAGGGAAGGAGGAGGAGGAGGCGGCAAGGGAGAAGGGGCAGGTGTTCCTGAGGAGCAGTGAGCCTTAGGTAAGTCATAGGATACGTCAGAACTGGGGAGGAGACTGTGACCTAGGAGTTTTAGTCTCCTCGGCAGGAACCCTGTGCTTGTCTTCCTGAAGCCTTGTGGTCTCACCACACTGTGGCTGATTGAAAAGGTTGGCTATCCAAGTCAGGTGCTTCTTTGGAACGGGGAGATGAGGAGGGCTGGAGGCCATTCCCCTTTCTGTGTCCCACTCCTGAAGCGTGGCACCAGTGGTGGTATTGCTTTAAACAAACCCTCGGTCAAATACTAATTTTATTTGCCATTTTTTGCGGAAACCTAGGAAACCTAAGTATTCCATTCTCTTTTAAAGTCCTCTGCTCCCCTACAGGCCTTCTCAAACCACATCCTTCTTTGGCTTCTGCCTCCCTACTTAGAACATTAGTGATAACCTAGTTAACACCTATTGTATGGCATTTACCAGCCCCCTCCAGGTGGCAGAGTTCTTTATGCACTTCATAAAATAAATAAGAATACTGACCTCATAAAATAAATAAGAAAGTATTCCCTCTGTTTCTGTTTTCTGGAAGAGATTCATACATACATGTGTAGTGAGGGTCAACACAAATTTCTGTCCTTCCAAATATTACTAACCTGGATTTATTTGGCTCTTACTAAGCCTCCAAATTGTTCTGAGTGCTTAGTATGAGTTTCGTCATGTAGTTACCATAATAACCGTGTAAGGTGGATAATATTATTGTTATACCCTTTACACAGATGGGGAAAGAGGCACAGAAGCCTGCCCAAGGTCACACTTGAGGAGGTGGTAGGCTGAGATTCAAGCCCAGGTGGTCTAATTCCGGGATCTTTGGTCTGCTGTAATATCCTGCCTTCCCAATGCAGAACAAACCCCTGGGTCATCATCGCTGAGTTAAGGAAGTGTCTGTGGAATTGCATTAAATGTGAATTTGTGGAAAAGAATGCAGGCCATGAATCACTACTATAGATTTTCATCTTACAGTGACTGGGCCATAGTTTCAGGAAAATACCTGCAAACGAGACGCGCAGGAAAGTGAGAAGAGCCAGTGTTAGTGGAAGGAACTCCGACTTTGAAGTCTGACATCGGCTTAACGCCCCACCCATGATACAGAGCAGGATGGGGTTCTCAGATAAGGAACTGAGGCTGATTGAGCCTCAATTTTCTCTTCTGCAGAAAAAGACTAATATTTATGCCCACTTCAAAAGATTTTTTTTTTTAGATAATTATTTTTTATTGAAGGGTAGTTGACACACAGTATTACATTAGTTTCAGGTGTACAACACAGTGATTCAACATTTACATACATGATAATTCTAGGTATCAGCTATCACCATACCAAGTTGTTACAATATTTTGACTATATTCCTTATGCTATACATTACATCCCGGTTACTTATTTATTTTACAATTGGAAGTGTGTACTTTTTTTTTTGTGAGGGCATCTCTCCTATTTATTGTTAACAACAATAAAATTCTGTATAGGGGACTCAATGCTCAATGTATAATCATTAATCCACCCCAAGCCTAATTTTCGTCAGTCTCCAATCTTCTGAAGCATAACGAACAAGTTCTTACATAGAGAACAAATTCTTACATAGTGAATAAGTTACATGGTGAACAGTACAAGGGTAGTCATCACAGAAACTTTCGGTTTTGATCATGCATTATGAACTATAAACAGTCAGTTCAAATATGAATATTCGTTTGATTTTTATACTTGATTTATATGTGGATACCACATTTCTCTCTTTATTATTATTATTTTTAATAAAATTCTGAAGTGGTAGGTAGATGCGAGATAAAGGTAGAAAACAGTTTCCACTTCAAAAGATTTTTGTGAGTATTACGTGACATAATATATGTAGTGTGTGTTTTATAAACTACAAAGCATTATAAATATTTGTCTTAGGTTAAAATAAAGCTACAGGAGCTAAATATTTGAGAAAATGTACTAGGAAAAATAGAATGGAAAAAGAAAAACATGTTGTCCTCCTGGTTGAAAATATAATTTCAGTTTCAAGGACAGTGTTTGTGACTCTTTAGCAAGTTTTGTATCTCATGCTATCAGATCTTTGGCATAGTTTGTAACTCAGCATTTAGATGCAGAGTTCGGGTTTCAACAGCAGTTTTGTTTCAGCAGTCTTCTCGAAGCCATCACAGTAGGAAGAAATCTATACTTTTGGTTTTATGATCTCTCATGCCTGAAGTTCTTCAGTGGCCACTCCCAGGCCTTGTTCTCCTCTCCTTTTTTGCCAATAACCAAATGTGATTCCACACAAAAGACAAATGCACCCTAGAGTACTTCAAACCTTTCTCCATCAAGGCTTGAAATTAACAACAGGAAATCACACCAGTTCTATTTGGGTCATCCTCCAGCAAGGTGCTTGCACACACATGTGTACACATGCATGCTAGAATGCACACACAGTGAAGTCTCAGCACAAACCCCTTCTACTAAAGGTAATTCTCTTACATGTGTTATACTGGAAGTCTGAAACTGCTAATCACCTCAATGACACTAATCACACAGAAGATGCAGTCAAGCCCAAAAGAGCCCCATGCACATGGAAAAGATCTATGGAGAAAATGTACACATGACCTTGGACAAATAAGTGAAATGCTTTGTTTATAAGAAACCTCATAGCCTCTGTGTTATGGGAGATTTAAGTGCTTTTCAAGGTAAAGTCTGAATATAAGCAACGTTCACCTAATGTGCTGACATTAGAAATCAATCTGTCCCTTCCCATCTCAATCCCCATCCATCTTTATGATGTCCTTCCCCACTGTATCAAAGTTCTTTATTAAAGGGGTAGAAAATATCAAAAGGATATTTCAGCACAGGAAAAATTAATATTAAAATTCTTGCAGACTGAGAGATCTTTTGTGCTTTATAAAAAACAAGCCCTCCTAGGGCTCTTTTAAGTCTTTAAAGAATGGGCCCTAGTCCTAAGGTCTACCTGTTGTCTCACCTGCTTTTCTCTCTTCAGGTCTCTTCCTCAGGCCCTTGTACAGTCCTTCTCCCTTTCAAGTCTCTTATTCTAATGATGCCACTTTCTCCCCTCAAAACTTCCTGTGTCCACCCCTCCATCCTCTCAGTAATGCTTCAGCATTTTTCTGAACCCCTATTACTTGTTTCCAAATGGTATGGCTTCATGCCTTCCATGAAGATCAATGCCAGTCCTTTCAGACCAATTTAGATTGCCCTCCAATCAGAACGTATCCCCAGGGTGCAAAGCATGACATTTCTATGTAAGTATTTATTTGCCTTAGTGGCACAGGTTAAACTTATTTTAAGCAAAGTTCTTTTTTGGAAATTAAGCTTGTGATGCCATGGAGTAAGAACTCAATCCACAGGAAACCAGTCTTAAGTACTCAAAAGAGAGAGTTAAAAGGGAACAATATTTTCTACCTGTGTTTAAAATTTGAAGTTAGAGAATAGTGACTTTAACTGGAGGTTTAAGATCATTGTTGTCCCAGAGTTTGGAGTGCAAGTAATGATCTTCTTATAAGGACTTAGGATCAAATGAGACGAGAGACTACAAACACTGCTCATTATATCCACAGTACGGACTAGACCCAGAACCGGAGGAGATAGTTGGGGAAGCCTGCTTCATCAAAGGTTACATCTTATGTTCCAATCACACAATTTTTCGGCAGGAAAAACATGCCAACCAACCTCATTTTTCTCCATATGCCCTAAGTACTTCAGACTGCACTGCTATTCTTTCCCTATACAAATCTCCACTGTGGAAAATGCTTTAGATAACAGTTCAGCCTATGAATGTGTGTGTGGGCAGTGATAATGTAGGAAGAGATGTGTGTTTTACTGCTGCTAAAAACAAACAGGACAAGCTACACCTCAAGATGATGAGGAACACCATGGAGCCTAATCATCTTGATATTTTCTAATAAGAGCTAATTACTTCTTTCTTTTTACTTACTTATTTGTAGCCTTACTTATTACTGGAGGTTGGATGTAAAAACTGGAGGTTGGACTTGACTGGCAAAACGTGCCACATGAAATGAGATGATTTGAATAGCAAAACCTTTTGTAATTAAGACCTGAGAGAAAAGCGAGTCTAGAGCATAAGCATAAAGTATGGTGGCTTTCAGATCCCAAAGAATCACAAATCCATTAAATGAACGTTATTGAATGATTTGAATGTATTTTAAAAAGCTGACATCTTTATTTTTGGAGGGTGGTATTACTTTTAATAAAACTCCAAATTATCTTTGATCCTTGTTACTCCTGTTTGAGAAGTTAAAATATGGTGTTCAACAGAATCAAAGTAGACATTAAATGTTAAGATGTAAGAATTTTTATTTTTTGGCTTTCCATTTTTCAGTAGCAGAATCTTTTTGTCACATTATTCTGTGTTGCTTCCAAAGAAACATCCATGGGGAGATAAAAGTGTAGGGAAACCATGGTTACGCTCACCAAAATAGGCATACAGAATTACCACCAAGGATTTTCAGTACCTTCTGAAAATTTATTGTACATGGCAGATTTCAATTACATGTAGCATGAGGTTACTTGCTGTAAGCTAACCATATACCTGTGTGACAACTATATTAAACCATAATTTCTAGAGCTGGAAAATCTGGCATGCCAAAGGCTGAACCTTTGTGACACTGTAGCATTCTTATTTTGGAAGCGAGGTGGTTTGGTCTGCAATGATGAGACTATGTATGATTCATGCACTGGAAAGTAGCTGGCCCTCCTATCCAGTGTGCAAGTCCATCACATTTTAAAGCACACATGAGGGACTAGGGAAGAACAGAAGGAAAATAGTGAGGTGATAGCACCTATAAGAAAAAATGAAAGGAATTGGGATGGTTAGGTTCAGAGATGAGAAGGTTAAATAAGAAGTTCAGTTTTATAAAGGTCCTCCCATTTTGGTGTTATCTATACTGGGGTAGCCACTTCATTTTTGCAGGACTGTGAGCCTCCTGAAAGTAATGGCTCAGGAGAACTACTGTCCTGCTCTGTGGCATTATGGAAGTGGGTTGTTACAGCTGTGCTGTAGTGTGACATAAAGTGCCAGGAATGATGGGGCCATAATACTATGCAAGAGTAGATATAAAGCAATCTAGTGCCTTGCAAAATGATTTTGTAGTGACTTAGTAGCTTTCATGTCTGTGTTTAGGTTGTTTTATTTTCATTATCATCAACATTGCTGGGTACCTACTAAGTGCATGGCATTTGGCAAACGTCATACTGTTATTTAACCATTCATTAAATGAATGTGTTGAAGGAATATACAAAATGTCAACATTTATTGAGCACTTTTGTTTATGTTTTGTACTTTATGTATATTAACCCATTTAATAATTGTAATTGCCTTGTTAATAGGTGCTGTTATTACTCCCATTTTAGAAAAACTATAAAGTCTAAATAGCTAAAATAACAAATGACAAAAAAAGTTTACATTACCTCCCCAAACTCATTTATTATGAGTTTGGCATAATCTGGATTCAAATCCAGGCATTCTAGATCTAATATTTGTGCTTTTAACTACTCAGCCATATATAATTTAAAAAGTATATGCATATAGATGTAGATGATAGTGTCTTTTAAAATGCTGCATACAGAACGTGATATAATGTAGATGACCTGTAAATGACTCTTCTGAAAGCTGGTATTAATCATTGTTGTGAAGATAGAACCTGTGAATTACCTCCTTAATAACCAACAATTACTTTTTTTTTCAGAAATTTGTGTTTCTTGTTTTACTTGTGAGAAAGTTTTCATGTTTTGTATGAAACCTCCTAGCCTCTTATCTAGTTATATTAAAGGGTGGTAACAGTTATTACTGTAAATGTCATTGAACTTTGAAGTGCTGTGAACTTGGTGGCGATGGCTCTGGCTAAGGTAAAACCACAGAAAGCACATTGTAGATGATAAAGTCTAGACATAAGGCTTCAGAAAACATCCTCATAGAATGAATAGTGAGATTACTCAGTCCCAGCTGCTTTTAGAGATCCTTCTCACTTTCCTACTATCATAGTCTGTGACCTTCACCCGTCTTGATTTCCTTCGCCTGCTAAAGCAGTATTAAAGGGAAAAAACTTCAAACCATCTAAAATATAAGCAGATATCTAACAAAATCAAAAGTTTACATTGTATCATCCACATTTAAGTTTCTTCTTTGTTTTGGGAATGAAATAAAACTTTATGAATAGAATTGCAATCCCCTTTAACCTTTTCCCAATTCTAATTCCCTTCCTCTCTCTCTGGAGTGAATGCTAATCACAGGTCTGGTGTGTATCTTTTAAGTCTGTATTTTCATATATTCTTCTGTTTTTATATATAGTAACAATATGTAAACATAATAGTCTTCTGATTTTTAACACTTTTATGTGAATATATTATACATATTATTTTGCATCTTTTTCATTCCATATTACTTTTTAAGATCTGATCATGAAGATATAGGTATAGTTCATTCATCTTACTGGCTGTATAAGATTACTATATGAATAAAACACATTTTATTAGTGCATTTTCTTAACCGTGGATGTATGGAATGTTTCTAATTTCTCTTTCTTTAGAAAACTGCACTTATAAACATCTTTGCCCTTATTTTTTTATCCTTATGCACATGAGAAAATTTTTCTAGAATTTTTACTTAGAAATGGATATACTGGGGAATAAGATATGTGTGTTTTCAATCTTACTACAAATTGGCAAATTATTTTCTAAAGTGATTGGATTTGCACTGTCATCATAAGTGTATGAAAGTTTTTATTTACCTGCCACTACTCAGATTTTTGAGGTTTTTGTCAATCTGATGGATGTGAAATGGTATCTCAGAACCAAACTTCATTTTAAAGTGAATATAAAACCAATATTGTATTTATAAGGTATTGTGAGATGAGAAATCAGCATGTCAATTCCCTTTGTTCAGATTTTCCTCTGCCTTACATTCTAATGAGTTTTGATAGGAAACATTAATTTTCTGCTAAGAACATCTATAAGTGACTATTCAGTAGAAGTAGTAGCAAGTAAACAATCTAACATAAAATTTAAAGTTTTTTCAGATGTAATAAAGTGTTCATTGTAAAAAATTATAAAATGCTGAATATAATTAAGAGGAAAATGGACATCATTTATAACCCCTCCACCCAAGATAAGCACTGCTAGCATTGTTAGGTGTCTTTTTCTATACATAGAAATACATGGAGAGGTCTTTTTATTCCTCAAAACATTTGTTATCAGCATGTCCTTTTTAAATCTATATTTTTAATTGAACAATGTATTTCCCATATCATTAAATACCCTTATAAAATATTGTCTTTAATGACTGTATACTTCTCCATCAGATGAAAGTAACATATTTTAAGTAAGGAATCTACTACTGTTGGATATCTCTGCATTTTCTTTAGTGTAATTCCTAGAAGTAGCATTCCTGGTGTGAATGGTTTAAAGGAGGAGTCTGTGAACTTTTTCTATGAAGGGCCAGTAAATGTTACAGACTTTGTGGGACATACAGTCTCTGTCATAGCTATTGTACCATGAAAGTAACCACAGATAATATGTAAATGAATGATCATGGCTGTGCTCAATAAGACTTCATTATGGACAAGGAATTTTGAATTTTGGGTAAGTTTTACATGTCATAAAAAGTTGCATTCTTTTAATTTTTTAAACAATTTAATAATGAAAAAACCATTCTTAGGTCATGGGCTGTACAGAAACAATGGTGGCCATGGTTTGCCAGAGATCTTAATCCCAGATTCTAATAGAATATCAGAACTGGATGAACCCTTAAGAAAGAATTAGTAATTCATTCTTTTAAATATTAGAAAATGAGGACTACAGGGAGTAAGCAATTGGCTAAGTAGTGGGCGCTATTCATGTACACTTAGAGCATCAGCAGAATTTAGCACTGTGTCAGAAGAAAATAATTCCATCACCTAACTGAAAAGACCAACAATTCCAAAACACTTAAAAAGGTATGTTTAAACTGGGTAAAGAGTACAAAGGATTTCTTTGTTATTTCTTACAACTGCATATCAGTATACAATTATGTCAAGAAAAATTTCAATTAAAAGAAAAGATACGTTTAAGCTCAAGAAGATCAAATTCTCTGGAAAACACATCCTGCTGTAGGAAGAAATCAGGAAACAATCTTTCTTTCTAAACAGCACTGCAAAATGTTTCCTTTGCTATCAGTTAATTTAACCCTATAGTTGCCATATTACCAGAGACAATGCCACACGTATTCACATCCGCTTTGAAATAAGCACATCATGGAACTGGCAATGACTCATTATCACACTTTATAAAGGCTGTTGAAGGGACGTTTTATGACTAACTCTTGTCATTAAGGATAAACCTGGTCAAGGGCCACTCCCAGGGCTCTTGGAGCCAGTAGGGCAATTTCTGCCTTATTTTCACTGTTGGGAGTCATGACAGTATTCCCACTGCAATTGAATACCCTGTTACCAGCGAAGGCAGAGCTGGAGAAGCCTCCTCAGAAATGCTGGAGAAATGCTGTCATGTCCACAGTGGGGCCACCCCGATTCCAAACTGTGGTGGAAATAAAATACCAAATGCCTCGTCACTGCTGGTGACTCTCTTTTAGAACCCACAGGCCTGTATTGTAGCTCCTAATGGTTCCATATAGTTTGGCATTTTAAATTTAAAATAAAACACCAATGTAGCATGTAAAAAAGGAGGACTTTGTACATAGTTAGAGAGTCTCTCACATATTCCTCAAGTCTAAAACTTGATTTAGGAATGGGCTGATTGAGTGATGTATTGATTAATTGAATGATTAGTTCATTCATCATTCAATATTCGCTGAACACCATCCATAGTCTTTGCCTTGGGCTAAGTACTAGATCAAGTTAGAAAACCTTGGAAGACATGAAAACATTTGAAGTTCTGGCTCTAATTGTGACTAGGATACATCCACTTGCAACAACCAGTCTTTCATTCACTTGTTCAACAGTAATAAGATGGTATAAAGTAACCCAAATATGTCTTAAAGTTGCTGCAGCCTTCTAAAGCCAAGTGCATAATCTTTTCTGAAAGGAATGCATCATTATTTAAGGAATGCCCATAAAGATAGAAGGATATTTTATGCGTGTTCAGAGAAGAAGACTTTTAAATACACTTTTACAAGTTACCTCACTAAACCTCACAAACCTCTCTTGGGTAGTCTCGTAGAATGGACATTGTTTAATCTATTTGGCACTGGAGGAAAATTAGGCCTCTAAAAGTTAAGGGACTTGTTAATACTTAGCAAATCAGTGAGATAGCAGCCTTTTAGGCAAGGAGTAGGGTAGAAAAAAATATGTGGGTTTTGGGTTCAAACTACCCTAAGTTTGAACTCTTTGTTTGCATTTATAACGAAGATAACCTGGGCCAGTTACTCAGCCTTCTTGAGTCTCAGTTTTCTTATCTTTAGATGAGAATAATGCTCATTGCCTTGAGTTATAAGGATGAAAGGAGATAACATATGTCAAATGCTTGGTACACAGTAGTGGGGCAAGGGAAACTTGGTTTAAGTGCCTTCACTTTCTCTGCTATCTCCTACACAGAGAACGCCGGAGTCACAGATTCTCTATTTTTGCAACCAAATGGATGAATTTATACTTTGCACTGTGCCCACAGGACATGGTTTGGTGCTCTGAGTGCAGGAAGAGCGCAGTGGGGCTGGGGATTTGTTAGCATCCAGTAGCATAGGTTTTACTTCATCTCCTTTTTAGTGTGTGCCTCTATCTTCAATTACACCTGCCACCCTCCTAGTTTAGACACCTTCGTCTCCAGAGCAGTGATGTCCAATAGAACTTTTTACAATGATGGTCATGTTTTATATCTGTACTGTCAAATAAGATAGTCACTGGACACATGAGGCTTTTGAGTACCTGAAATATGGCTAGTGCCACTAAGGAAATTTAATTTTATTAATTTTAGTTAAAATTTAAATTTAATTAGCCACCTTTAGCTGCTGGCTACGCTGTTGGACAGCTCAGCTCCAGAGAATTAACCTCCCCTCCTAGCTGCTTACACAGCTTTGATCCCACCCCTTTTGCTTTGGTCTGACCCCTACCCCCATCTCCAGAGACAGCCAGTGACACGCTTGCAGGAAGATTGGAGATTCTGTGGCTTCGCTTCTCAGTCTTTCCACTCTGAGCTCAGTGGTATGGGTTAAATCGTGTCCCCCCAAATGTCACACGTCGAAGTCCTACCTCCAGTATCTCAGAATGTGACTTTAGTTGACAAGAGGATCTCTGTGGATGTTATTAGTTAAGATGTGGGCATTAGGATGAGCCCTAACCCAACATGTCTGGTGGTCTCATAAAAGGGGGCTATTTGAACACAGAGACATGCCGTGTGAAGGACAACACCGTGTGGAGATAAAGGCAGAGATCAGGTGATGCTTCTACGAGCCAGGGACTTCAGAGACTGTCAGCAAACCACCAGCAGCTGGGAGAGAAGCAGGGAACAGATCGTCCTTCACAGCCCACAGGAAGAACCAACCATGTCCGCGCTCTGACCTGGGACTTCTGGCATTCAGAACTGTGTGAAGATGTATTTCTGTTATTTAGGCCATCTAGTTTGTGTTACTTTGTCCCAGCAACCCTAGCGAATACATTCAGGATTCAGTTTTCTCCTGTCTGCATACTCAGTCACCACTTCCTCTGCATCAGGGCCTCCTTACCTGCGTCACCTTTGTCTCCTCTCCTGCTCTCTACGTCTTTGTGGCAAACACCTTCAAAATAAAAGATAGCTTTACTGCCATGTAAGTGATGATTTGGACAGGGGGGCACTAGCTGTTTGTGTTCCATTTGCCATCTTTCCTGGAATCTGGATTTCAAAAATTCTTTTTCCCCCTAATTTTGGATTTAAAACATTCTTATGTGCAAACATGAGTCCTTCCTTTTTCCTTCAGTATTTCCTTAGAGAACCAAGTAGCCCTTATGGAGAAAACAAATCAAATTCTCTCCCAAGAGGCTAAGTGCTTCTTGTAGGAAAAAAAGCAATCATTTTTAGTGGAGAGATGTCTCCACTAACATCTTTCTTTTGCTAAAAACAAATAGGAAGTTAAAACTCTAAATGTAAGGGGGTTGTAGGAAAGTGAGAAAGAGTTGTGATATTCACATTTTGGCCTAGAGAGGATGCTCATGTTAACTCAGGAAGGAGGTTTGGACCTGTCAATCTGATAATTAATTGCTGCAAAGTCTATGTAGATAACATTATGCAACATTGTGAGTCAGGAAGGAAAGCAAGGATGTGACAAGACATGTATTTAAAAACCATTGATGTAGGCAAGATTACAGGTTGAATAAGAAACAAGTGATTGAGTGGCTCAGATTTCATATTGGGATTTCAATGATCACAGCAACAAAGATTTCTCAGGTTGGAATTAACTGATGTTCTCATCTTACATCTTAAAAATGGAAATCCGTGAAGGATGAAAGAGACCTCTCTTTGTCATCCATCCTTGTTCTGATTTCTCATACAGAAAACAGGTTGCTTTTTGGTTACTTTATCTAAATAAATATGATTATCCTTCATACAGTCTTGTGAATAATACTAATAGAAATACTAAAAGATGATATTTATTGAGCATTGATAATGTGACAATGCTTTGGTTATCTATGTGGAGTAACAAACCACCTCAAAATGTAGTGGTTTAAGGGAACATAAATTATTATTTCTCACAATTTGAATATTGCATGGGCAGTCGTTCTGGTGGTCTTGCGTGGGTGTCCCACCTGGCTGCACTCAGCTGGCAGATTATCTGGGGACTAGGAACAGCTGAGTGTCTTGACCGGGACATCTCGGTTCTCCATATGGCTACCTTGGGCTCCCTCATAACATGGCAGTCTCAGGCATTCCAGGAGGGACCATTTTAACAGCAAAGGAGTGGAGCCTGACAGTCTTCTTAAAGCCTGGGCTTAGAAGGGCCAGTATGTCATTTTCACTGCATTCTGTCCATTATAAGTAAGTCCATTACAAGCTTAAAATTTCCTCAGTTGATTTCAATACTTGCTGAAGATCGTTTCTGTAATTAGCCTTCAGGAGGTTTACCATCTACAAATTAATATATCAATATGCATCCTTTTATTCTTTTTAAAAATTTTTTATTATGGTATCATTAATATGCAATCACATGAGCAACATTGTGGTTACTGGCATCCTGTTGTGCTTAAATTATGGAGATTATTTAGAGGTATACTTAATAAGTGTGTCTGCAAAATCAGTGCTCTTCCCAGAAATAATCAAACATGCCCCTTGTATTCCACTTGAGTTTTTAAATATGCCTTCATGCAAATTTTGGAAATTAGAAAAAAGTTTACCAGGCCAGCCCAGATCCAAGGGGAGGGGAACAGACTGTGTGGCTGGGTAAGAAGCAGCTCGGGTGTACCCAGGTGGGAGGAAGTGAAGGCTACATTTGGAGACTGTTTACCACAGTTAGACACTGTGCTTACGGTTTACATTATCTTGTTGAATGCTCACAATCACCCTATCAGATAATTACTCTTTTTGTCACTTAATAGTGACAGACCTGACACTATTTGCCTTGGATTCTTAATGCTCACCCAAAGCCAGGGCTTCTCCCAAACCAAATAGTATCTTACTCTTTTCACCAATTTTGGAAGAAGAAGAAACTCCAGATTTCTTTAGAGAGCTGTGGGTCTGTGTCTGACTCTGTCACTTGTTGGGAGCATTTCTTATCTTCCTGTCCCGAGCACTTCATCTGTGAAGTGAGGATTGTAGTATCTCACTTTAAAGGGGTTCTGGCAAGGATTAAAATAGAACATATAAACTAAATATATAGTGTGGGGGGCGAGGGCCAGTGGTTTTCAAAATTAGGATTAAGGAATTAAGAATACTTCTTTTTCTTTATGCCTTTCACAAGCATATCTACAGGACTCATATTAACGAATCATATCCATAGGAAAACAGGATTAAAAAGACAAATGAAAATTGAGGGTGGTTTACAAAGCCTGTTCCAGTTATCTGTTGTTGTGTAATAAACTGCTCCAAATTTTCATGGCTTAAAACAATAGTTTATTATTTTTCACAGATCTGTGGATTTACTGGGTCAAGAACTCCTTAAGGACTTACTGCTGTGGTTACCTTTGGAAAAAACAATCTACCAAGTCCTGTCTAGATTCCTGATAATTAATATCCCAAAGTGGTATTTTTTATGACACCTTTCCCTGTTGCCTTATCTTAATTATTTTTGGCAGATTCCATCACCTGTAATATCTTTGACTAGGAAAGTGTTCTGAGAGTCAAAAGAGATCCGGTGTCTTTTAGATGCCCGATCACAGTAAACATTTTTTTTTCATAAGCTTATGAATTATTTATATTTCCTCTCCTGGAGACTGTCTGTTCCTGACCTTTGAACATTCACCAATTGGAATCTTAGTGCTTCTCTGGGGATTCACATGAAACTTTGTTAGAGTCATGGCAAGCGTTCTTCCCATTGTTGCTTGGTAGAATCTTAGCACTGTCAGGGCCATTAGAATGCCACTGAAAGACAAAAAGAAAGAAATCTGAAGTTTAAAATCCACTCTGAATCATCCAGTCCTATGTCCACTCTGTAGTTCCATGACTGATAGCATGGTGACCGATTTCTTTTAGATGCCCTCAAACATTCACAGAAAAGCTGGCTGACTGACTTCTGCTTTAGAAGTCTGCCCCTTACTCTTCATGTGTCCTTGGGGAAAAATCTTAGGCTTCTTGAACTTTAGCTTGTTTCTCTGGAAAACTGGGAAGGGAGGGCTGGTCTAGATGGTCTCTGAAGTGGTCTCCGCAGCTGACATTCTACGATTTAAAAAAAATCATTAGGCACTCTACAAGGGGAAAATATTTCATGATCTAATTTTTTCAGCATGCTCAAAGATTAGGAAAATATATATTGACAACCATCCTCTAACACAAAAACACACAGTATAAATTGATGTCTTGGGTTTGTATGACACCTAAACAGCTGTAATTTGTGTTACTGTAATTTGATAGAGAACATAACAGGAAACAAGATGATTTATAATCGTCTCTTTCTAACAGAGCCTACAGGGCAGAAGGGCAAGAATTACTCCTTTTGCACTGCAAGCTATTTTGTAGGTGGAGAAATAAGGAGCCAGAGACAGACAATTTATTAGAAATATTATGTTTGAGTATGTTTAGGAGAGAATGGTCAAATAATGAGGAGCTTAGAAATGACCATAAGTGAATGGTTGAAGGAAGTGGAATGTTGGCTTGGAGAATTTAGGAAACTGTACTGTCATCAAAGATTTAAAGGGATGTCATCTGCTGAGAGACATTCTGGGCAGCTCCACCTGATGGAATAGGTAGAACTTATTAAGTTCAATATAAAGATTTTAGGCCAATGAGGCATTTCCCATGATTAAAACCCATAATTAGGGCTGATGCTCTTGGAACAGTGAAATTTCTGTTACTAAAAATGTATAAAAAGAAGCCACATAGCACTTTGACAGAGATGTGACAGAAGGGATTCACGCAAAGTATGAAACTACAGGGTGGACATAGGACTGGATGATTCAGAGTGGATTTTAAACTTCAGATTTCTTTCTTTTTGTCTTTCAGTGGCATTCTAATGGCCCTGACAGTGCTAAGATTCTACCAAGCAACAATGGGAAGAACGCTTGCCATGAGTGTAACAAAGTTTCATGTGAATCTCCCAGAGAAGCACTGAGATTCCAGTTGGTGAATGTTTGTTCAAAGGTCAGGAACAGACAGTCTATAGGAGAGGAAATATAAATAATTCATAAGCTTATGAAAAAAAAATGTTCAACCACACTGGGAATAAGAGAAACCTCAATTTGAATATCAACAAATTACCATTTTTCATTTGTTAAATTGGTAAAGGTAAGAAACATAACACAGTTTTGACAAAGGTGCACTGAGCAGGTAGTCTCAAACATGAAAATACAAATTTATTTAGACTTTCCAAGAAGCAGTGTATCAGTGTGTAAACTTTCAAAATATTTACGTTAGTCCATGTGAATATTTGACCATAGTAAATAAATATTATTAGATGTAATTATGGTTTAGGTGAAAAACAAAAAGCACTTTTATTTTTAGAATACATATTGAAGTACTTACCAATGAAATAATGATGTTTAGAATTTGCTTCAAGATTACTCACTGGAGATTGGATATCTTTGCATAGGAGTGCAGATGAAAAATGTGTGGTTATATGTTGACCACTGCTGACCCTGGGAAATGGTGACATGGGGATTCATTTGCTATTCTCTTTATTTTTGATTTGTGTAAAAAATTGCATACTAAAGAAGTAAAACAACACAACACACAACCACTTCATATCCTCTGACCTAAATAATTTTTCCTTTAAGAATATGTCCTGATGGAATAACTGAGTGGCATACCATCTTTATGTACAAACATAATTTCTGAATGTTCTTAGCTCACTATCCTGCAGTGTCACTGACCTGTGTGAACTGTTCACGGGTACCCTATTGATATCAGGATTAAAACTAAAAAGTTGAACCATCTGCAAGTCCTGGGATCATCTGATTTTCACTAACCTCAGCTTGCAAGGTGTCCCACAGTACTCTGCAACCCACCACTTGGGCTTCTCTCAGGAAAATTCCCACTCCTGCCCACCATCTTCCTTCAGGTCAACTCCTACTTGTACTTCAGAACCCAGGCCAATACTGCTTCTTCCAGGGAGATTTCCCAGGGAGGTATTTCTGTATTCATCAGACAGGGTTAGTCCTGCTCTGTCATATGCTCTCGCAGCACTGCATATTTCTCTTTTGTAGCTCTTTTCTTGATTCTAATTAAGTAGCTCACTAGATAATTAATTATAAACTAGCTGCCTAATGACTGCCCACTCCCATCCATGATGTCCACTCTAATTTATAACTGTATCTTCTAGAATTCCCAAATACAGCAGAAATTCAATGAATATAGATGGAATTAATTAACTAATAAAAGTAAACTAAACCAATTCAGCAAATGAAACTCTGTGATTAACTTAACCCTCTTCCTTGGTTATATTTCTGAGTGCTCAAATGAAATGGCAGATTTTTAACCTTCCAAAGGCAACAGTAGGGTGAGAGACTTAATTTAGAAAGAGTGCTTCCTGCTCTTTTTTATCTACCTTAGAGTTCTGATGGTAAATATATTTTAGAACTCAATTTAGTAGGAGCCTCCTTTGCCTTATGAAAAATCAAATATCCCCTGAAGTAAAAATCACCTTTATTCTATAGCTAGGACCCCTGTGCAGAGTGCCGCTGACAGAGAGAGCAGAGAAAAACTCCAAAATGCCAGTATACAGACAGGTAATACATATCTGAGAGAGACGAGGTGATTAGGAGTAAAAAAAAAGAACTTAAAATTGCACAGTGTGACTCTGGCTTTCATTTCATTACCTCAGAGATTTATGTTCTAAGGACAACTGTATTCTCTTGGCTTCTGCTCTAAGATAATGAGCTCAACAAATTTTAATCAAGAAAAGATGTTCTGGTTAATTAGGTAATGAATGGGATTTTGCCATGCTCTTTATTAAATTAATTTAATTTCCAGAGTGAGAGAGTCTACTTCCTGGCCAGCTCACTTTCATAAGCTAGACAACAGAAATAGGAGGCAATAGAAAAAACGTCAATTCTAAATTCTCGTGCAGTTTCTGGTGGTTCCCATATACATGCCGGCTCATTTTTGAGGAGGCCAGGCCAGTATGCCCCTGATTTGTCTGATTTTTTCTCACAATTAGGTTTAGATGAAACATTTTTGGGTGGAAATTCTATATGCATAATGGGAGGAGACACATGAGGACATTTTCCTCTCTACCAGCAGCCGCCATCCTACCACACACACTTGAAAAACAGACAACACTCAACTCTGTAAGGCTTTGGGGCTCTATAATCCTTTGGGAATTAAAATGGACAACTTTGTGTTCCTTCATATTCTGAATAGACCAACTACTCAAATGTTTTATTTATTTCTGAATAAACAAAGATCTGGGTTCACCATTGACTTATATTTTTCAGTTAAACACCATAAATGTTGATTAAAAACCATGGACATGCTCACCATAAAGACTCCAAGTCACTTTTAAAGACTTCCCTGGGTTGCAAGTCAATAATTTGTTTGGAAGAATTGCCAAAGGTTGCACAGAGAGAAACATTAGACAAGCAAAGAAAGAAGATACACAAAAATGGACATTCAATGCAGAGCAGCTTTCTTGTTTAACAGAGTGATGTCATTTGCTTTCATCATTCATTCGTTCAAACAAATGATTATTGAGCCAAGCACTGTTCTAAGTGTTGGGTAATAGCTACGAACTAAATCAACAAACCATCCTTTCCTCCTACTTCAACAACAATTTTGCCTCTTTTTTAAAAAGTCAGTTTTAAATGCGGCACCTTAAAAGATGTTTTCTTTTGAAAATACATCATTGTTATTTCTGTATTTATCAATGGGCACAGAGGGGAAAAACACTTCTGGAAGGAGAGCCCAGAATGTGGTGCTGGTTGTCTTTTCCTATTGAGAAGGAAATGGTTTTGGAGTTGATATTTGCCTGATAGGCATTTTTCTGTATTTTCCATGAGCCAGCACCTTTCTGTGTAATAATGAACTTGTATTAGCTTTTTGTTACCTGAAAATGAAAATCCCTGCTCTCAAGATTTCCACCCCTGGTGCGCTGGCCTGAGGCTGATCAGTGTGGGATAAAGGAAAGCCCAGCAGTCACAGGCTGGCGGTGGGGCCAAGGGTGGGCTTTAAAGCAAAGACTTTCTCTGGGGCTCCTGGGCAAGTGGGAGAGAAGAAAGGGTGCAGAGAGAGAAAAATATCCTCAGGCTCTGGGCCAAGTGGAAACCACGGAGATGTACCTTACATTTCAGTTTCAATTTGCCCATCAGCTACTATCTTTAGCTTTATCTTTGTTGAACAACTGAAAGCATGAAGATACTCTAGCTTTATATTGATTCATTTTCTGAGCAAACTCTACTATGGAGTAAGGAAAGAGTATGCAACCACATTACTCTATGGGGTTCTGTGTACCCTCCCAGGGACCCATGAGAGAGAGTCAGTATAGCTGCTAAGGGCTTGAGCTGAGCATGTCTGGAGAAATTTCAAGTATTTGTTCCCATTAAATACAAAGGGAAGCCAACATGATAAGAGGAGAGTCTGTATGGAGATCACTGATTTGACCTGTTAGCTTCCCTCAGAAGTTGTCTCAGCCAACGGGGAACCTGGAGGAGATACACTGAGCAGCTGTGCCTGGTCTGAGCGGGGTGCTGGGGTAGATGGTGTGCAGGCATGTGCCCTGCTCTCATGGAACTTCCTCTCCCAGAAAGGGGACAGATGATACATGGGTACAACACAAATAAGCTATTTAGAATGTTTAACATTGGCACCAAGCAGAAAGTTACAGAAGGTGTTGGGTGAGGAACTACTTAGACCCATCAGGGGAGGCCTTTGAGAGGAGACCAGCAAGGTGAAATGACAACTGGATTAAAGGACAAGAGTGAGCCAGCATTTGTATGTGAACCACCAGGAACTGCACTACAGTTTCGATTTTTATAGTTTACTGTTTACAGTTTTGTTACTTCAGAAAGATACAGATTTTGCCCCCTATTTCCATTTTCTAGATTCTGAAAGTGACCTGGCCAGGAAGTGGTCTCTTTCACTCTAGAAATTTGAAAGTTTGGGAAAGGGGAAAATAAATACTGCTTTAAACTCTAATTAGTACCACTTTAATTCACTGAAAGAATTCAAATCAAGCCACCAATCAGAATCTAGTTACTAATTTAAGTACATTAAGCAACCAGAATGTGGCCCAAGATGTCCAATGTTAGGTTTTTACGTAGCAACAAGCACGTTTCAACCCATCAACAATTGCTGTAGGGATCCCAGACCTATTTCTTCTCTGCCTCTTGGACACATGAAAGCAACAGTCCTGTTCTATTTTTACTTCCCATATCCATTCATACCTAAGTTCCTTCAGTATCATCACCATGCAAACACTAACTTATTTGTTTACAGTAATACATCATTTTTGTTGTTAAATGGGTAGCCAATCTCTTTATCTGGATCCTTTATTAGAAAAGTTGCCACTAGGTTAATGACCAAAATAATAATTGTCTTCTTGTTCCCCTTATAATATTTCAGCACAATTCCATACAAGAATCAAATTTAAGTCTACACAGAGCAGAATTTAAGAGTGCTCATAGTGGTAAAGATTTTACAAAAATGCTTAAAAAGCAGAATGCCATTAAAATGGTGTCTCATAGGATGAGGAGATAATTCCCTGCAATGACATTGCATCCAGTGAAATCAAGAATGGAAACTATTTATGAGATACTTGCCATGTGTCAGGCCTGGAGCTAAACACTTTGCATTTTATCCTTTCTTTTAACTCTCCAAAAACTCTGTGAGACCAAGTAATGCCCATCTTACAGAGGAGGAAATGGATACTCAGAAAGGGGGCCTGGCCCAGTGACAGGCCGCCAGGTGGTGATCAGGGAGCGCGGCTAGCTGACTCCACAGCCTGGAGCACCTCTTAATCACTCCGAAATGCTGCTTTCCTTCTCATTTTAATTCATTGAGAGAACCACACATTTCATAGTAAAGCAACACGGTTCATCTGCTCTTCATTTCTCAGCATTTGGCATTTCATGAAGAAACCCACTTTTTATTGGCATTAGTGAAATGCCATACAATAACGGTAGTTGGAGTACTGAGGCATAAAATAATGATAATGATGATAATGGTGATGCCTACTGGCATTTAAAATGTGTGGTCAACAAAGAGCACATATATAAATACTTGCAAATATTGTCATTTGTCACTTTTCCGTATCTGCAAACATGTTATTTAAATGTTTGTCTATTCTTGGAAAAAATGTTTAATTAAAAACATGTGCTCAAGATGACAGAAAACACTAATGTATTTTTTTAATTATTAAAAATTAATAACCACATGATGTAATAAATGAGCAAAGGGTATTGATAAGGAAAATATTCAACACAGCCGTCATGGTCAGCAAACTGCTTTTTTCCTCCAGTTGGCAAAGCACCCCCAGCTCCCCCCTCCCCTCCTCCGGGCTCCTCTTTTGCCCTGTGCATGCCAAAATGCCACATATCAAAATAATATAAATTGCTCCCCTTGCTTGTGCTCAGGGCCCAGACGTTGGGAGATTACTCCCCTCTGAGCCCTCTGGTGTGAAATAAAACCTCAACACTCCAAGACCTCCGAGTGCCGCTTGGTTCTTCTGTCAGTGATCCAGTCCAGGTTTTCCAGTATTTTCTGTAACATTATGACTATTTCAGAGTGGAAATATATATGACTAATAAACCCATAAAAATGGTTAACCTTGAAGATAATCAAAGAAATGCAAATTAAAAGTAATAACTCTACACCCTATTTTCCCTATCAAATTGGCAATGATGTGTTTCCCTAACACTGCAGCTTACCAGAGTGTGGTGAAGTGGGATACATGCCTCATGGGAAAGCAAGTGACATAATTTTTTTAGAACATAATCTAGAAATAAGTTTCACTAACCCTAAAATTGGAGGATCTACATTGGGATCATTAGGTATCAACGTATTATTTTATAGTAATAATTAATGACATGATACAATGCTATACGATTAAGTGAAAAAGATCACAATACAAAATGATGAGTTTTGTAATGAAAAAACTTCACATAAATATGTGGAAACCACTGCATGCAGACACTGTAAACATTAGAGGGCTTGCCCGTAGATGTTGGGAAGACCAGGAGATGCTGTTTCCCTGGATCTGCTTTCTTTCTCTCCCAGGCCCCAGTTTTCTCAGCCCTATTGCCTCTGAGATGCTCTGATCCCAAACCTTCCCCCGGGCTCTTTTCCCTGGGTCTGTAAACAGGCTCAAGTGACCCCAACTAGAAAATCCCTCCTGCAAGCCCCTCTGGCCATGAATCTAACTCCCAAACTCATTAATTTTTCTTCTTAAATAATTTTCCTATTTAAATAAATTGTCGATACACATAGTTTACCTTTTAAAGTTGAAATTAAAAACAATTTTTATGGTAGTGCATGTTCTTTCTAGTTTCCACAAAAAACAAAAAGAGCTAGAAACCTAAACTAAAAAGAACTAAACTAACTAGAGCTGGTCTGCTCCTGGGTGAGAGTATCACAAGTTTATTGCCTTCTCACACCCACCCCAGACTCCCTAAGGCAACCTGGCTCCCCAGAACTTGCCCATCCTGGAGTCTTGCCCTTTTCAATGAAAACGGTGCTTTCTGAAGTGCATTCTGCAGACTGAGAGAGGGAGAGAGCTGGGAAATGAGTTACCTAAAGGAGATGAGCACGATTAGCATTTCCATGCATATCTTTCCAGATTTATTTTGTCCTAGCCGATCTTCTTGGAGAACTGGCCCTCCACCCACCGTCTCCACTTCCTCATCTCTTCCGCCCTCAACCGACAGACTGGGCTTCTCCCTACCAACTCCTGGGCACAGTAAAGAATTCCCCATGTTTTACCAAATTCAATGGATAATTTATCTTACTGGAGCTCTCTGCTCTAAATTCACTTATCTGGCAATTCAACTTGCTCAGTTTATAAAACTCTTCTCTCTCCTGGCTCCCTTTGAATCTCTAGGACTCCCAAAGCCTTTCATCTTTACCCATGTTTTAAAACAGGAATACAGCTCCATCTTTGGCCAAATACTCCCCTCTCGCCTAGGCTCTCCCTGGACAGTCTAAAATACATTTTCAGTTCAAATCCTTGTCTCCAGCCCTGACCTGTGATTCCGCACAGGTGTTACTGTCTGTGGGTGCACATCCACTCAGTAGACAGGAGAGAAAAGAATAAAAGCTTTTGGAGTAAGATGGGCCTGGGCTGAAAACCTGATCTGCCCTTTACTACCTGTGTAATTAATAGGAAATAACATAATGTCTCTATAAGCCAATTTACTCACTTACAAAATGGGTATAACAGTAGTTCCCTCCAAAGGATGTTGTATGGGTTAAATAGCAGTACATGTAAAGCATTGGCATAGAGAAAATAAATGCTCAACAGATTTAGTCACCATTATTTGTATTGTTTCAAAGGCTGTTCAAACTCAACATATCTAAAACTGAAATCAGTGGATCACCTTTACTCCTAGCCGATCCCTCAAGCCAGAGGCTTGGAGTCATCTTCCCACAGTAAGAATGACATAGAGATTTCTGGGTTCCACCTCAGACTTATTAAGTCAGACTCTTCTGGGAAGGGGCTGGGGATTCTGTATGTTTATCAGGCTCCCCAGGTGACTCTCAGCAGAGAAGATTGGGAAATCACCTTTATATTCCTCCCTTTCCCTCCAGTCACCCTCTCAAGCCACTATTACCTCCAGATTACTTCCTGGATTTCCCCCATCCTCTCCATCTCTACCACTACTGTCCTAATTCGGGCCTTCAGCATCTGCAGCCTGGAACTCGTCCCCAGTGCTGAGAGATGTGCCACTGGAAGCGGTCATCACGGAGTGTCACTCATATTCTGCCTCACAGAGCCAGAGGCTCAGTACAGCCGCCCTCCTTGGGGATAACACCACTTTGAACCTCTGCTTGGGCCCAGCTGGTACTCCCACCTAACGATTCCTACTCTTCCTTTCTGACCCTGACCCCAGCCCTGAACTCCACAGCTCACCAGCTGGGTCCTATAAAGCGAGATGGATCAGGAAAATTCCCCCACTGACTTCCAAGTATGTAATTGCCCCCAGAATTGTGCGCTGCTCACTCAGGGCTGCTTGCTTGCTTGCTTGGGAAACCACAGATCCAACCCTCAGCCTGGACTGCCTTCACAACCAGTCTCTGCAGCTTTGTGACGCCCCCGCCACCCTCACTATCCCACCAAGTAGTGGACCCAACTGCCTCCCCATCACTGGGAAAATGCTTTAGATATACTGTTAGTGAGAAAAAGTAAACACACACATTTACATACGATAGAATTACTGTTGAGGAAAGAAAAATACTGTATTTTTGCATATAAAAATATTTATCAAAATCCCAGTGCCCACAGTGAAACATCAGTATGCACAGTGGTTACCAATGGGTGATGAGACTTCACAAGTTTTATATATTGGGTATTTCTTTGTTTTGTAGTTAAACAAATAATAAATGAGGTGCAGCGATCAGTTGAAACCCCCTTGGTCTGTCCTGTCTTCTATCCTCCACCCCCATTTCCAGGTCAGACCTAGGCTTTGTAATTCTTGTCTCAGGACTTTTGGACAAAGATATCCACCTTTTATAAATGAAACACCCAGGGGTGTACAATTTTTTAAGTTCAGTGTTTCTCAAATTTCAGTGTGCAACAAGATCACTTTGGTGGGGACTGGGGGGGCGGTCAGTAAAACATAGAAGGCTAGGTTTTAAAAGGCAGGGTGGGAAGAATATACATATAGTAGTTCTATATATACCTGGGAACAGAACAAGAATCTGTTAATGTTGTTTACCACCCAAGAATGGGCAGAAATGGCAGCTCAGGTTTTCACCATATACTCTTCTGTATTTTTAAACATGCACCTTGTGAATATTTTACTTCAAAAGTTAAAAATTTTATTTTGGACATACATTATGTGCATTTCTATATATTATGTCTTAATTAGTAAATGTATACTAATTGTATATATATACATATGTATAGAAATAATTGAGTGGCATGAATCTTGAGAAACACTAATATCAGCCAATTTTTCACTTAACTTAGTCATATATGTTTTTTGTGGGTTTTTTCCCCCCAGAAACTAGGTCTGTGACTTTGGCAAACAGGAGATTGTACAACCACTGCTGAATTTGTGTGAATGGTGGGGAGAGTCACAGAAGGGAAGAGCTCACAGAGTTTTTAGCCATGAATTTAAAACAGTGAACACACACTACAGGCTTCTCACAAGCATCTGGGTGTTTGAAACTGGACAGCTTATGATCTTCCATCTTGAGAACTGATCTCATGAGACATAATAAAGCCACAAACTGTTTGAAAACTGTGCAGATCCTTCACGGCGCAGAAGCATTGCTAGGGCTTCCTAACCGCTTCAAAACTGACATATGACTGTGAGTATCCTCTTGAGTGATGAGAGTGACTCTGCATTCAGACTTCATGGCCTGTTGTGGATTTTTAATAGCTTATTGATGTAAAATCAACATACAATAAGCTGCATATATTTAAAATGTATAATTTGATACATATTCATACATATTTATGCCCATGGAAGCATCACCGCAATCAAGAGAACAAACGTTTCCATTATCCCCTAAAGTCTCCTTGGGTTCCTTTGTAATCCCTCCCTTACAACCCTCACCAGGCAACCACTGATCTGCTTCTGTTACTCTATTCATTTGCTTTTTCTAGAATTTTATAAGAGATACACAGAGTATGTGCATTTTTCTATCTGGCTTCTTTAACTCATCATAAGGATTTTGAGATTTATCCATGTTGTGTGTATCAAGAGTTAATTCCTTTTGTTGTTGAACAATATTCCATCATATAGTAAAACACAATTTGTCTATCCATTCATCTGCTGATTGACATTAGGTCATTTTTGTCAAACCACTGATGTTATTTTTTTTCCTTATCACCATCACCACACTAGTGATTCTTTTCCCACACTTTACTGATGAAGAAATGGAGACTCAGAGAGGCCAAGAAACTTGTCCAAGGTGCACACACAGCAGTAGGAGCCTAGAACTTAATTGTTTGAATAATTGTTTGAATATTGGAGCCAACTGGTACATTAGGACATGTCTGTCTTTTTAAAAACTGCCTGGTGTTGAGATTTGAATTGTGATCAACAAGAATTAGGCACTTCTCTTTATCCAGGATAAAGTCAGCAGGTCCTTCTTTGCCAGATAAATGCCAATACCCCTTTATTGAAACTCAATCTTAACATGTTTGTACCGTGGGAAAATGTTTTGGGATGTTCTCTCGACCTCAGGCGACCTCTTCCCAGAGGAGCAGCAGTGTGCTGAGCTGACTTGCACAAGCTCGTAAGAGCTGGTGGTTAAATTTTCAGAAGTTAAACATTGTTGGTATAAAAATTAAGTAATATAAACTTGCTTCTACCTGGGACACATGACCATGATCGCCCTACTATCCTCCCTCGGCTCCCAGCTCTCTCTACCTCCCATGTCAGGGTCAGGTGCCCTTCCTGCGGGCTTCCTGAAGGTCCCCAACACAGCACTGCCACTGCCAGGTATCGGGAGAGAAGATGGTTTATGTCTCATTCACAGTTGTATCCCAAGCCCTCAATAAATGTTTAGGGAATAAGTGAATGAACAAACTACCTTTGAGGAAAAAAGGAAGAAACAAACAGAGTTTCCAGGATGAGCTTTACCTGTATCCTCTGCACTGGTCTCCAGACAACTGGATGACAGGAATTATTATTTCCATTTTACAAACTTGGGGTGTTAAGTGATGTTGGAACTCAATGGTAGTAGACCCAGAAAACTGCCCAATATCAGTCTGTCCCCCCGTAAGAGTAAGTCTTCCCCCAATGCAGGGGCAAACACTGGTTGACGATTACTACAGCCGGTCACGGATGTGTATATCATCTTACTCAGTCCTCACAAGCCGCACCAGGGAGTAGACGGTGCCACCATTTGCAGATAAGGAAATGAGGATGGATTCACTTGTATATTTCCCAAAATGAGCAATCTCTGCAAGCTGGAGTTGGCTGAGAAGACTTTATTGGTGGAAGAGAATTAAAATTGATACTTGAAGAAAGGGTAGAACTTAGATGGAATTAAAGCCATCAGGAGTAGTGCTTCCAGTTGGGGAAAGAGAGATGGGGCACAAGTCATCTCCTAAAGGAAACGGGGGTAACAGAGCAGTGACATGCTTTTAAAATAGGATTTGCATGTGATTTAATTAGCTTTCTTGAGTATTTAACTTCAGCTAATTTTTGTTTTCCTTCACAGGAATGATAATTCCTTTCTCCTAGAGTTTTCTGTTCTGAGAGACAGAAACTATGAGAAACAGAAAGTGCTAAGAACTTTTGAACTCTGCTGTTTCAGGGTGGAGCAGGACATACCATTCCACTCTGGGAAAGAGAACTTTCTGACTTTTTGTAGTTGAGAAAACATTGGTGTCCTATGTCATTGGTGGGACAAGACCTTTGAGTAAATCCAATGGCGTATGAGGGAAATTCTGTTTCCTTTACTCGCCTTAATCACTTTCAAATTCACTCAGAAACTCTCAGCAATCAGCTCCCATGATTCCTTTTTGTTTGAATTTGGCCTTTCTTTCAAAATGCTCTTTTGCCAATGTTTTTAAAGGAGGGCGTTCGTGGGATTCTTCTCTGTTTTTCGTTGGCAAACTTTCTCCTATTTTCCTCACTTTCCAGGGGAGACCCAGCACAGGAAAGGCTGAACTGCCTGCCACCCGCTCTGTAATTAACAAGGGACTCGAGTGTGTGACCTACAACCACTGTAGATTGAGAGTCCAGCCTTGTAGAGACAAAGATTGATTGTTATTTCTCACGCTCTCCTCTTGTGATGGAGACATGTACCAAGGGATGTTTTAGTAGAGGACGCTTCAAATGAAGGAGACCTGAGGGCATGTAGAAGCTTCGCATTTGTGCTTCTGAGGCCTGACTTTCATGGAGGGGCCCCAACATGCTGGCACCCAGAAACTTTAGTCTCTGTTGCCTTAGACTTATTCCTGCACAGAGACATTGCCCTAATGAGGGTGACTGTATGCTTTATCATACAGACGACGATATTTTTAAGAATAAAAGGGATTGTTAAAAGAAATTAAAAGAATACAGTTCTACAAATTTATTTTGAATGAGAAATTTGTTTTATTATATTATTGAACTTAAAAGGCAGCTCTATTCAAAAACTATTTTCAAAAATAAAATTGCTTCCAAAATAAATGTAGCATATTCATATATATTAAAGCAAAATTAGGAAAAGAAACTTCCTTATAGTGATTATTTGAACATAAAAAATAACCTAGGAAGGATAATTATTCTTGGTACATAAGTTTCTAGATATACTCTGTCTCTCATACCACATCATAGATACTTTCATAAAATTTCCTGAAACCACCTTCAAATTTGCATTTTATAGTTACCTATTTTGAAATTACTAGCACCTGTCTTTTTTTTCCAGTGAAAAGAAATTTTTACTATATCCTAAACTGTTACATTAACCCAGACTTTTAGACATATATTAATTTTTTTGAAAAGTTTTGTTTCATTACTTATAGATTTTTTTTATTAAGGTATCATTGATATACAGTCACATGAGCAACATTGTGGTTACTACATTCCCCCCATTATCAAGTCCCCACCACATACCCCATTATAATCACTGTCCATCAGCGTAGTAAGATGCTATAGAGTCCTTACTTGTCTTCTCTGTGCTATATTTCCTTCCCCATGCCCCTCCTATATTGTGAGTGTTAATCATAATGCCCTTAATCCCATTATCCCTCCCTTTCCACCCAGTCTCCCCAGTCCCTTTCCCTTTGGTAACTGTTAGTCCATTCTTGGGTTCTGTGAGTCTGCTGCTGTTTTGTTCCTTCAGTTTTTGCTTTGTTGTTATACTTGACAGATGAGTGAAATCATTTGGTACTTGTCTTTCTCCACCTGGCTTATTTCACTGAGCATAATACCCTCTAGCTCCATCCATGTTGTTGCAAATGGTGGAATTTGTTTTCTTCTTATGGCTGAATAGTATTCCACTGTGTATATGTACCACATCTTCTTTGTGCATGCCTCTACTGATGGATACTTAGGTTGCTTCCATATTTTGGCCATTGTAAATAGTGCTGTGATAAACATAGGGGTGCATATATCTTTTTGAATCAGATAACTTGTATTCTTTGGGTAAATTCCTAGGAATGGAATTCCCAGGTCAAATGGTATTTCTTTTTTTAGCTTTTTGGGGAACCTCCACACTGCTTTCCACAATGGTTGAACTAATTTACATTCCCACCAGCAGTGTAGGAGAGTTCTCCTTTCTCCACATCCTTGTCAGAATTTGTTGTTGTTTGTCTTTTGGATGTTGGCCATCCTAACTGGTGTGAGGTGATATCTCATTGTGGTTTTAATTTGCATTTCTCTGATGGTTAGCAATGTGGAGCATCTTTTCATGTGTCTGTTGGCCATCTGAATTTATTTTTTGGAGAAGTGTCTGTTCAGATCCTCTGCTCATTTTCTAATCAGGTTATTTGCTTTTTGGTTGTTGAGGCACATGAGCTCTGAATATATTTTGGATATCAACCCCTTATCAGATATGTCATCTATGAATATATTTTCCCATATTGTAGGATGCCTTTTTGTTCTACTGATGGTGTCCTTTTCTGTAAAAAAGCTTTTTAGTTTGATATAGTACCATTTGTTCATTTTTGCTTTTGTTTCCCTTGCCCAGGGAGATATGTTCATGAAAAAGTTGCTTGTGTTTATATTCAAAAGAGTTTTGCCTATGTTTTCTTCTAAGAGTTTTATGGTTTCATAACTTACATTCAGGTCTGTGATTCATTTTGAGTTTACTTTTGTGTATGGAGTTAGACAGTATTCCAGTTTCATTCTCTTACATATTAGCTGTCCAGTTTTGTCAAAACAGTTGTTGAAGAGGCTGTTATTTCTCCATTGTATATCTACGGCTCCTTCATCATATGTTAATTGACCATATATGCTTGGGTTACTATCTGGACTCTCTAATCTGTTCCATAGGTCTGTTCTTGTACCAGTCTCAAATTGTCTTGATTACTGTGGCTTTGTAGTAGAGCTTGAAGTTGGGAAGTGTAATCCCGCCTGCTTTATTCTTCCTTCTCAGGATTGTCTTCACTATTTGGGGTCTTTCATGGTTACATATGAATTTTAGAACACTTGTTTCAGTTCGTTGAAGAATGCTGTTGGTATTTTGATAGGGATTGCATTGAATCTGTGTATTTTTTTAGGCAGGATGGTCAATTTGACAATATTAATTTTTCCTACCCAAGAGCATGGGATGAATTTCCATTTTTTTAGTAGCACCTGTCTTTTTTCTATATAGTTATACTCTAAATTTGAAACATTAAAAATGTTAAGGTCTAAATAATACTTGGTAAGCTCAGAGCAAAGAGAAAAAAGTTTTAATTCTGTTTATTTTTTTCATTAAAATGTATAAATATTTAAATCCAAATGTTTTCATAAGTATTCTTTTGTTTTGCCTCTTTTGAGTATCAATTTTGAACTTTGTTCAACAAATACATTTTAAAAGGAAAAATCATCAAAAAATTATCATACTATGGTCCTTTTAGTGTTTCAAAAGGAATAGATACTGCAAAAATGTAGATCTGTTCAATTCCATTTGTAGCCTTATTATATTAATGTATATGTAGTATATGCTATTGTAGAATAGAATACAAATTTATGTAATTAAAAATAAGAGGTCAATCAAGCATTTCTTTATGTAGGTCAAAATAGTCCAAAGAACAATTATGGAATTTTAAAACTAAATATTGTAAACCTTTTAAACTCTCATTGTTTTTTCAGTTCCTTCCTTGCTTTTGTATGGCTTAATTTCATTATCTTTCTGCTTGCAAGCTTTAGTTTCCATAATTGCAATTTGCTAAAATGTAAAAGCTGAAGGTTTGGGGTGCTCTGTCAGATACTTGATTAAAGATTTCCAACTTATTTTGAAAAGTAGGCAACTAAAATTTAAAGATAGTATTTACCAAAAAAATGTTTAGTGCTGTTAACAGAACACAAATGTCGAGTTAGTAACTTGTTCTTGAGAGACTCAAATGTTTCTAAGATCTAATTAATGTTTGATAGCAAAGACTGAATTCATATACTGCCATACCCAAGTATTTCCTTGCTTCAATATCAGTGTTGCCATGAAAATTATGTAGCTCAGTTTTTATTTATGTATTTGTAAAACTATTTGTAAAGTTTGACAACACATCTTCTATTACAATTGTTAGAATATCACAGCTTGTTTAAATATAATTATGAATCATGTGCATGGCAATGAATTCCAGTACATTACTACTCCATAGCGTTAATTTATCAAGAGCATAGTTTTTTCCACGATTCTGTACACCACCAAAATTTGTTAACGTATGTGGCTGCAAAAATAAATAATGTGATCCTTAGAGTTGAACTTTGTAACCGAATTTACAGTAATTTCAGATGTTTCCCTTTCAACAGAATAAAATCCTCAAAGTTTTACTTTTATTCCATGAAAAATTGAATGAAAACCTTCAACTGTTGTTAGTTAACTGGATTTTTATGTCAGTCACTTGATGACGGGATATAAAACTGGCATCATTTAAGGGTTTTGCAAGTTCTTCAAATGCTAATGATCAAAACGTTATCAGCTCTCACTTTACAACTCTATGTATGTGAGCAAACCTGGAATTAAAAAGGAACAAAATTAAAATAGAAAAGGGTCATTTGATCTAAATCAAAAGTCATGCTTCAAAAGGGGTCGTGTAAATATACCTTCTGAATCTGCACCTGTTCAATTGTTGAATTCAATCCCAACCTTAAATTAACTGCTATCTTTTGAAGGAGACCCTGGTAAGTTTTCAGCAGAGGTATATACCTCCTTATTTTCAGGTGGTATCACTATCGGTCCCACAGTAGATGGCAAATGTATACATTCTGTGCGAGTTTCACTTCCATACTAACTTTCTTGAGAAGTGGAAATTCTGTACTTCTGTTTTCATTGAATTCATACTTTCATTTCCTTGAGGTCATTGCTATTGAAAGGGTTTATCTAAAAATTAAAAAGGCATTGTCAAACAGTAAATAAATAGTCACAGGTTTACACAATTCAATGAATGGCAAAGCCCCTTGAGCACTCAGACCACACAGTAAGTTCTGTGGCAGATTCTATTTCCTGCACATAGTTTATGTACATGTAACCCATAATTTCACATGTTTTCCATTAACCTGGTGGCTTAATGACTTTGTGTATCTGCAGAGAATGTCATAAAGTGATACACCAAGTGGCTAGCAAGATCAGCAGCAAGGAATATTTTTCCCACCACCACCTGAGGCCAGAAGGAGTTGTTTGTTCCCTGGCAACTCATGACTGAGTACACTTCAATTTATTAGTGAGGGCCCTGCACCATGGCCCCGACAAGGAAGTATTAGCTACATTGCTTCTGGGAAGAGTTGGGAAAAGAAACATGGATTTTTGCTGGTTTGTTTCAGATTTTACTGTATGTTAAAGTGAAAACAACATAGCAAAAGCATCTCATACACTATTTGATAAGAACATGGCAGAAGCTGGAAGTATAAAGTATAATGGGTTGGCTGTCTACCCAACCCATTCTGGCTTGTTTTAACACAGCTGCTAACAAAAACACTTAGTCAAAAAGTAAAGTTTCTGGTGCCAGTGCTACACCAAAGGAATGCTGAAAATATAGGTGTAAATTGGGACTATTCTGAGAGAACTGGGATAGACAATTACCCTGGCCCTGACCAGATTTTTCTGGTTGCATTTGGCTGCGTGATACTGTCAACTTCCTGAGTTGTCATTAAATGAATCTTTTCATATCTTTAATCTTGAAGTAAAACAGTTCACTGACTTCTGAGTTTATCTGACTTCTGGAACGGGCTCTTTAGTAAAGTGTTATTATAAACATTATGCTTGGACCACACTCTGAATAAAATCACGGTTCCTACCTGAGCCACAAGGTCTTGTGTAAGACTCTCCCTGCCTCCTCTGATCTCTTGGGCCTCATCTTGCTCCACTACTCCTCCATCACCACGCTCTGCCGTGCTTGTCTTCTGCCAGCTCTTCGGATATTCCCAGTGTTCTCTGCCCTCAGAGCCCTCAGGGGCTGCTCCCTCTGCCTGGCATGCCCTTCCCCTCACACTCCCAGGCTTGGCTCCGTCAGTTCCTGGGTTTGAGCTTCACCTCCCAAGAGAGTTCCTCCCTTGGCTGCTAACCTATAGGAGGTCTCCCTTGGTTTTCTCCATCTCAGCCCAGATTTGTTTCCTTCATAGAACTTACTGATTTTCGTGGCAATCTGTTTATTTGTTGGCATATTTATTTTATTGACAGTCCTTACCATAAGGATGGAAGGCCCATGCCCTTTTCATCTTCATATCCCCAGAGCTGAAAAGTGTGTCTATCACCAAGCACTGAATAAATATTTTTAATATTGTGTTTAATGTGTAAAATACATATCCAAAGATTTATAGTTGGATGAAATTTCATATACATGAAACTGTTAATTGCAATGTCAAATATCTAAAAATGTCTTATTTTCATAATGATTTCTATGCTATATTGAACAAGTTAGCCTCAAGGGCACCACACTTTGCTTAGTACAAAATCTCTTCCCAGACCCTCTAAGTTTGTAGACAAACAGGCAGGCCTGTGCTACTCAATTCCCACTTACTGAGATGGTGCTGTAGACGTCAGCATCCTCTAAACGTGTAGGGTTCAGACATTGGGAACTGGGAATTTAAGCCTATGAACTTCCTTTCAGTTTTGTACCTTTACTAACCTGGCCTTGTATGGAATTATGGTTTTTGAACAGATGGTTGAAATAGCTTTGTTAAATCCAAGAGTCTGTTATATTGTTTTCATAAGCTACAAACCACTGATAACTTTATTTGCATTATATGATAAGTATGCTCCATTTTTCTTTGCATTTCTGCTCTGCAAATGTTCTGGTTTCTGGAAACATTTACTTCATTATACATTCTGTAAAATAAAAGGGACATCTCTTCATACTTTAACATTTTAAAAGATAATATCAATACCTTCAATTTGGTTTTAACATATGCTAATTATTTTTTCCAATTAATGTCATAATCTTGAGCAAATAATTTGTGAAATATTTTAATGCATTGCATTTTTTTCACTTACTTATTGGTAACTAAGTCTTTTTTATAATAAAATGTTCTATGTATGATTTTGGCAAAGGGAGATTCCTCAGGTTATAAGAAAGTAGAGAGAAGTGTGTTCACTGTCAATAAGTGAGGTGTGACTATAAAAGAAAGAAACTAGTACTTCAAGTCATATACAAAAACCAGTCTCACTGTTATAGTCCTTATGTTTTCAACTTTCAACAATAACTCTGTCTGCCAAAATATCCAACATTAAGGGCTTAACTGGATACAATATAGTATGTCCATGCTCTGGAATACAATACAGCATTAAACATCTTTTTGTAGAAGAATATTTAATGACATGAAAAACTGTGATAATAATATTAAATGAAAAAAGCAAGAGATATAAACACATGTGCAACATGATAGCATTTTTTAAATTTAAAAAGACAGAAAAATGTTATGCATAGAAAAAAGAACAGATAGTAATATCAATATGCCAAATTGGGTTAATATCAATATTAACCCAAAATATTAATTATGATATTCCCTGAGAGTGGTGGAAATAGGAGTGTGCCTGCCCACCCTTCCTCCTTCCCTGCCTTCCTCCCTCCTTCCTCCCTCCTTCCTCCCTCCTTCCTCCCTCCGTCCCTCCCTCTCTCCCTCCCTCCTTCCTCCCTCCTTCCTCCCTCCCTCCTTCCTTCCTTCCTTCCAATTAATGAAGAAAAGGAAGTAAGATAGGAAACAATTAGAAACAGCAAACAAGTAATTTTCTTCACTTAAAAGTATTCATTAATGTCTTTTAAAAAATTGAAAAAGTACAAGAGGAGATATACGTGGTAGAGTGTAAATATCCTTCCCATTCATATCTCTCTGCTCTCCAATTTTCTTCCTCAGAGGCAACCTCTGTTAATTCCTTTGGTATATAAATATATAATTTACAAGAACAAATATACATACATATTTGTGTGTGTGTGTGTGTTTCCTTCTCTTTTTTTACAAATGCTAGCTAGCATAATGAGTCATTTTGCACCTTTATTAACAACTTACATGAGAATTTTTCTATATACATCATTACATAGACTCTTGATTACACTTTATAGTTGCTTACTTTTCCATTGTCTGAATGTACATAATTTGCATAACTTTTTCCCTAGTGATGGGTATTTAGATTACTTCCAATCTTTGCTACTGCTAACATTTCTGCGATGAGCATACCTCAACATGCTTTTTAACATTTGTCAATCTGTGGGTAAAAAGTGGTTCTGTGGTTTCAGTTAGTTTAACTTATCTTATTATGAACTAATCATAATATTCTAGCTGTAATATTTTAAAGAATATCTAGATTATTGTTTTCAAATCCTTAAGTAAAGGTGAGTTCTAATTGTTGAGGTTCTGTTGGGCCTGAGTAAATGAATCACCAGGGCAGGGATGACAGCTGGGTTAGGGATGCCAGACACGAAGCATGAGCACTGCTCCTCCCACTGCATGTCAACAGTCCATTATGATTTGTTTTGTGGCTAAGCATGGATGGACCCTCAGAGTCCTTCTCAACACATTGGGCACTACCATTTAATCAGAACTGACATGCAACTTACATTATTGGCTATACTTGTTTTAGACAGCTTATAACAAAATAAAATAAAGGGTCAAAACCCCAAGCTATGGCATTCCATGTGACAACCAATTTAAAAGACAGAATTCCTCTGCCCTGAATCTCCATAGGAGTCATCCTGTGTCATACAGCCAGTCTGATGGACTTTTTATTGTTTTTTCACAGAATGACTAGAAATATATTAAGCTCCAGTAACACACAGAGGCAGCTGGCTCACGAAGGCACCTTTCTTTTATTTACTTATTTATTTATTTTATTAAGGTATTATTGATATATACTCTTATGAACGTTTCACATGAAAAAACAATGTGGTTGAAACATTCATCCATATTATCAAGTCCTGCCCCATACCCCACTGTAGTCACTGCCCATCAGTGTAGAAAGATGCCACAGATTCACTATTTGTCTTCTCTGTGCTATACTGCCTTTCCCGTGACCCCACACACCATGTGTACTAAACATAATACCCCACAATCCCCATAGCCCTCTCACTCCATCCACACTCCCACACCCCTCCCCCTTGGTAACCACTAGTCCCTTCTTAGAGTCTGTGAGTCTGCCGCTGTTTTGTTCCTTCAGTTTTGCTTCGTTGTTATATTCCACAAATGAGGGAAATCATTTGGCACTTGTCTTTCTCCGCCTGGTTTATTTCACTGAGCATAATATCCTCCAGCTCCATCCATGTTGTTGCAAATGGTAGGATTTGTTTCTTTCTTATGGCTGAATAGTATTCCATTGTGCATATGTACCACTTCTTCTTTATCCATTCATCTACTGATGGACACTTAGGTTGCTTCCAGTTTTTGGCTATTGTAAATAGTGCTGTGATAAACATAGGGGTGCATATGTCTTTTTGAGTCTGAGAAGTTGTACTCTTTGGGTAAATTCCAAGGAGTGGGATTCCCAGGTCAAATGGTATTTCTATTTTTAGTTTTTTGAGGAAACTCCATATTGCTTTCCACAATGGTTGAACTAGCTTACATTCCCACCAGCAGTGTAGGAGGGTTCCCCTTTCTCTCCATCCTTGCCAGCATTTGTTGTTCTTAGTCTTTTCGATGCTGGTCATCCTTACTGGTGTGAGGGGAATATGTCATTGTGGTTTTAATTTGCATTTCCCTGATGATTTCATGTGTCTGTTGGCCATCTGAATTTCTTCTTTGGAGAAGTGTCTCTTCATATCCTCCACCCATTTTTTAATTAGGTTATTTGCTTTTTGGGTGTTGAGGCATGTGAGTTCTTTATATATTTTGGATGTTAATCCCTTGTCAGATGCACCATTTACAAATATATTCTCCCATACTGTAGGATGCCTTTTTGTTCTGCTGATGGTGTGTTTTGCCATACAGAAGCTTTTTAGTTTGATGTAATTCCACGTGTTCGTTTTGCTTTTGTTTCCCTTGCTCAAGGAGATGCGTTCAGGAAGAAGTTGCTCATGTTTATATTCAGGATATTTTTGCCTATGTTGTCTTCTAAGAGTTTTGTGGTTTCATGACTTGCATTCAGGTCCTTGATTCATTCGAGTTTACTTTTCTGTATGGGGTTAGACAATAATCCAGTTTCATTCTCTTGCATGTAGCTGTCCAGTTTTGCCAATACCAGCTGTTGAAGACACTGTCATTTCCCCATTGTATAGTCATGACTTCTTTATGGTATATTAATTGAGCATATATGGTTAGGTTTATATCTGGACTCTGTAATCTGTTCCATTGGTCTATTGTTCTGTTCTTGTGCCAGTACCAAATTGTCTTGATTACTGTGGCTTTGTAGTAGAGCTTTAAGTTGTGGAGTGTAATACCCCCAGCTTTATTCTTCCTTCTCAGGATTGCTTTGGCTATTTGGGGTCTTTTGTGGTTCCATATGAATTTTAGAATCATTTGCTCTAGTTCATTGAAGAATGCTGTTGGTGTTTTGATAGGAATTTCATTGAATCTGTAGATTGCTATAGATAGGATGGCCATTTTGACAATATTAATTATTTCTATCCATGAGCATGGATGTGTTTCCATTTATTGATATCTTCTTTAATTTCTCTCAAGAGTGTCTTGTAGTTTTCAGAGCATAGGTCTTTCACTTCCTTGGCCAGGTTTAGTTCTAGGTATTTTATTCTTTTTGATGCAACTGTGAATGGAATTGTTTTCCTGATTTCTCTCTCTGCTAGTTCATTGTTAGTGTATAGGAATCCCACAGATTTCTGTGTATTAATTTTGTATCCTGCAACTTTGCTGAATTCAGATATCAGATCTAGTAGTTTTAGAGTGGATTCTTTAGGGTTTTTATGTACAACATCATGTCAAGGCAAACAATGACAGTTTAACTTTTTCTTTACCAATCTGTATGCCTTTTATTTCTTTGTGTTTTCTGATTGCCATGGCAAGGACCTCCAGCACTATGTTGAATAGAAGTGGGGAGAGTGGGCATCCTTGTCTTGTTCATGATTTTAAAGGAAAGGTTTTCAGCTTCTTGCTGGTAAGTATGATGTTGGCTGTGGGTTTGTCATATATGGCCTTTATATGTTGAGGAACTTGCCCTCTATATCCATTTTGTTGAGAATTTTTATTGTGAATGGATGTTGAATTTTGTCAGATGCTATTTTGGCATCTATGGAGATGATCATGTGGTTTTTGTCTTTCTTTTTGTTGATGTGGTGGATGATGTTGATGGATTTCTAATATTGTACCATCCTTGCATCCCTGGAATAAATCTTACTTGATCATGATGGATGATCTTGTTGATATATTTTTGAATTCAGTTTGCTAATATTTTGTTGAGTATTTTTGCATCTATGTTCATCAGGGATATTGGTCTGCAATTTTCTTTTTTCGTAGTGTCTTTGCCTGGTTTTGGTATTGGAATGATGCCACCCTCATAGAATGAGTTTGGAAGTATTCCCTCTTCTACTTTTTGGAAAACTTTAAGGAGGATGCGTATTAGGTCTTCACTAAATGTTTGACAAAATTCGGTGGTGAAGCCATCTGGTTCAGGTGTTTTGTTCTTAGGTAATTTTTTGATTACCAGTTCAATTTCGTTGCTGGTAATTGGTCTGTTCAGATTTTCTGTTTCTTTCTGGGTCAGCCTAGAAAGGTTGTATTTTTCTAGAAAGTTGTCCATTTCTTCTAGGTTATCCAGTTTGTTAGCATACAGTTTTTCATAGTATTCTCTAATAATTCTTTGTATTTCTGTGGTGTCTGTAGTGATTTTTCCTTTCTCATTTCTGATTCTCTTTATGTGTGTAGACTCTCTTGTTTTCTTGATAAATCTGGCTAGGGGTTTATCTGTTTTGTTTATTTTCTCGAAGAACCAGCTCTTGCTTTCATTGATTCTTTCTATTGTTTTATTTTTCTCAATTTTATTTATTTCTGCTGTAATCTTTATTATGTCCCTCCTTCTACTGACTTTGGGCTTCATTTGTTCTTCTTTTTATAGTTTCATTAATTGTGAGTTTAGACTGTTCTTATGCAATTGTTCTTCTTTCTTGAGGTAAGCCTGTATGGCAATATACTTCCTTCTTAGCATGGCCTTCACAAAGGCACGTTTCATAGGCTGCTTTCTCTTCTGTCTGGACTCCCCCTCCTCTTTGCATATTCCCTTTGCCTTCCAAATAAACCACTTGCATCCAAATCCTTGTTTCAGGTCTCTTTTGGGAACCAAACGAAGACACCAAAATAATAAACTTTATCCTACTGATGTTTCCTAACACTCTGGGGCTGATGCTAAAACCTCCATTTTACAGGTGAGGAAATTGCAAGTTAGGGTAACTGAGTCAAACATGAAAAGATGCTCCACATCACTAATCATCATGGAAATGCAAATTAAAACCACAATGACATATCACCTCATACCAGTAAGGATGGACAGCATCAAAAAGACTAAGAACAATAAATGCTGGTGAGGATGTGGAGAAAGAGGAACCCTCCTACACTGCTGGTGGGAATGTAAGCTAGTTCAACCATTGTGGAAAGCAATATGGAGGTTCCTCAAAAAACTAAAAATAGAAATACCATTTGACCTGGGAATTCCACTCCTTGGAATTTACCCAAAGAATTCAACTTCTCAGACTCAAAAAGACATATGCACCCCTATGTTTATCACAGTACTATTTACAATAGCCAAAAACTGGAAGCAACCTAAGTGTTCATCAATAGATGAAAGGATAAAGAAGAAGTGGTACATATGCACAATGGAATACTATTCAGCCATAAGAAAGAAACAAATCCTACCATTTGCAACAACATGGATGGAGCTGGAGGATATTATGCTCAGTGAAATAAACCAGGCGGAGAAAGACAAGTGCCAAATGATTTCCCTCATTTGTGGAATATAACAATGAAGCAAAACTGAAGGAACAAAACAGCGGCAGACTCACAGACTCTAAGAAGGGACTAGTGGTTACCAAGGGGGAAGGGTGTGGGAGGGTGGGTGGGGAGGCAGGGCTATGGGGATTGTGGGGTATTATGTTTAGTACACATGGTGTGGGGGGTCACGGGGAAAACACTGTAGCACAGAAAAGGCAAACAGTGAATCTGTGGCATCTTACTATACTAATGGACAGTGACTGCTTTAGGGCATGGTTGGGAACTTGATAATATGGGTAAATGTAGTAACCACATGTTCGTAAGAGTGTATATCAATAATACCTTAAAAAAATAGGTGACTGTGTCAAGATAGAGAATGGCAGCAAAGATATTTACCCAGGTTAATATGTGCTTTCTTTCTTTTTTTTAATCCCTTACTATAGCTCTTGTTCAGTGTAATAACCAACATCTAACTTGAAAAGATAAAAACCTGGCCCAGAGCCCAGATGGAGTGCAAGACTTGATACCAAGTTGCCAATTAACAAATTTGAAGTGGGAATGAAAATAGAGCTATTAAGGGGTCTGGAATATTCAGACTTTCAGGTCAATATTTTCTCTCACATGTGGCAAAGTCAGCCTGGGAAATCAAATTACTATGGAAAGGTGCCTGATATAAAACAAAGTCAGAATAAAGGGAGCTGGGTTACCTTAATGAGAATTGTCATTATAAGGAATCAACTGAAGTTGAAATGATTTAAGTAAAATGTCTATGTGTTTTTCAAAGCCTGTGACTGCATATTCTCCATATAATTATAACTTTTCTTTAAATACATTCTGTTGATAATGTTCAAGTCTCCATAGAAAAACATATCTGTAAATTATATTTGAAAGGTCATTTGTAATAGATTCATTTTCTAGAGCCAACTATTACTATTTTGGTCTAAATTTTGATGTCGTTTGACTAACTTCTTTTATAGCAAAGTCCTATCAGTACAATTAAGAGAGGTTTCCCTCATAATATTTTTCTATCAGCTTTCACTTCTTTCATTAACAACTGTTATCTACTTCCCCTGCCAATGACCTTTATCTTTATGTCATTTAGATCGTATGCCACCAACTGGAAGCTTTGGAAATCCTGAAATACTGCACTCGAATGCAATTACAATGTGTTAGTTCCATTTTGTTGACTTACCACTTCAACACTTCACTAGCAAACAAGTTGGGGACTGAAGGACAGGATCTCTGCCTTGTAACTCATCCACCAATTTTCTTGATTATAAGAATCAAGTTAAGGAGAGATACTGAACAAACTGTACTTTACACATTGTCTGTAAACAGAATATGAGAGTTCAGTGTCATAGCTGAATTAATTAGCAATATTAGGTTTCTCAGGAACATGATAGCATGTTCTTTCTTTTAATCTTCATATCTTTAGTTTCTAGCACAGTGTCTGGTGGAGAATAGGTGTTGGGAAATCTCCATGGTTTTCTTCCATTTTTACACATCTTTCAAGTAGAGGTGTTGGCAGCCATTGTTCCAGAGTATTTTTCAGGGATGTTTTGCACAGCAAACGGTTTTGGGAGAGTGAAGCAGTGTCTTCCTCAACAGCAATAAGCAAGCATGCTTACTGTTCAGTATAACATAGGTTTCCCTAAGCTCAGAGTTCCTTTCAAATGCTGACACTGGCTAATGCTGTAAGCAATAAAGTCCTTCATCATTGACCCGGAAGTCTCATGACTAATGCCAGCTTCCTTGAAACCCTGGCAAGTGAACTTGTGAACTTGAAAATAGGGTAAAATCTCATATCCTTCACAGTTCTTAAAAGCAAGTGCTCAAAAAAAAAAAAGTTTGTTGAGTGAATGAATGTTTTAAAAATGTTTAGCAGGCTTAACTGTCTTCTGATCAATCAACAGTTACCCAGAGAAAGTGCCCAAGAACTTCTCTTGGCAAGAGCAATTTCACAATAAATATTCATGAAAGTACCAGTGTGTGTTAGTCAGCTTGTGTGTACTTTAGATAGCAGTGTTGACTTAAAAATGTTGGCAGCAGTCTATTTGGACTTGGCTAAACAGTGAGTTGTATGATGGGAACCACTTATTTATTTAAGCATTACCTAGTTGTATAGGATCTATAGACTTTGGATAGTTGCTACTTGTTTCTACATCAGTGTCCCTAATGGATGAGGCCATAGTTTGGGTACACAGGTTTGAAATTTTATTCTTTCTAAAAATAACAATGAATTATCTGTAGAATGATGCTTTCATTTGGAATACAAAGTGCTGGCTTTCATGTTTATTTTTCCATTTGCTTCAGAGGTGGATTTGTTTTTCTCTCTGTTTTAGAATGCCTAACAAATCTGAGCGTGGAAACCCTTTACCAAAAGAAAGTGACCTAGTCTTTCTGCATGGCAGATGGCCAAGCTGCCACCTGTTCCCCTCCTATTAATCATGGCTCTAAGAGCCTGGGCAGAGAGCTGGTGCCAGGCAGCTGGGGATCTGGGGAGAAAATGCTTTCCAAAAGTAAACAAGTGATTTAGGGTCAGCCATCATTCATAACTATCTCAAAAACCATATGGGTTGTCTGGAGGGAAAAAGCACTAGGATCCAGGAGACATAGGTTTGCTTTTAGACTTACCAGCTTTCTGTGATCTTGGGCAAATCATCTGACCTCTCTGAGCCTTGGTTTTTTCCACTTGTAAAATAGTAACAACAATACTGTCTCCGCCTTTATCATTACACTATTTTGAGTATCGAATGAAATAACTCAATCTGGTCAGCAACTATAAGAATCATATAGCTCTTATCTCAACATTTTGGCTATGAATTTAGAACAGCTTTGAAGACCAGAAAGGTCTACATAAATTGAGATATTATTAGTGATGAGTATTTCTCACAGATTTCTTTTGAGTTTTTGTTTCACTTTTTTTTTGCACTGTGCAAAACTCTAAGGAATCCAGCAAATATGGCCTCAAATACTAGGTATACATGATTGAAATATATAGATCATGACAAACTGCCTCAATTTTTGGACACTTTTTATGTGATAAACTGGATCAAAGCAATCAAAAACAAAACATAATCAAATCTGCATTTGGTAAAGATAATAGAAATTGTAGTATCTTTCTGACTCATTAGATTTTCTTAAAGGAGTTAAAACTTGGGCAACTACCCTTGACCCAATTTGCCCCAGTAAGACCCTGAACAGGATTTAAGAAAAAAAAGCTATCTAACAGCTTGTATATTTCTGTCACAAATCACCACCCTGGGAGGTATGGAATGCTTTTCCCAATTTTCAGAGAAGAGGGACCAATTACACAGGGAAGGAGCTGGTCATTGTGGTAGCCAGTCCCTATTGCTATGATAAAAAGTTGTATGTTTTGACACAAAATGGGAGAAGAGGGGTAACAGAATATTCTTTTTCTTGGTTTTGATTGTGTGGTATAACAATATAATATTAACACTAGTTTTTAAAGAAATATGGGCTAAAATTCATAAATAAAATGTCATGGAGATATTTATAAAAGTGATAGAAGGAATAAACATTCTCTTTTTATAACTTAAAAAATCAACAGGTAGAAACTGATTCCCTTTTGATTTTAGCAGTCACTCTTAAATGTATTTGTCCTAATATAAAATTTTAATAATACTGAAGAAAGTAGAAATGGAAGAACTTCCAGAGGAACATTTTTTAAACTTCCTCAAATTTCACCCTTGGGATCATCTGTAAATGGTTATCACCACTTACAGTGTTGTCTTAATGAACGGTAACCACCAGTTTCATGTTCTTAGGAGATAATTTTTTTCATGATGCACCTACAGCTTGCACAAGATAAAGTGGTGAATTATTTACATAAAAGATATATTATCTCAAATTATGATTCACTTGTAATTTGCTGTTGAAAATATCTTTATACTACTGAGGCTGTCATGTATGTTTGATGTACTAGAGATACCTCCCCAACACTCTCAGTAGATATTACATTGTCTCCATTATAAATTTTATACCTACTTTTACTATTTACTAAATATTTTTTGTCACAAGGCCCTTAAATTGATCACCTTGTTGATCACCCATACGCGTTTTCAAAATAAACAGTTCTTTTAGTCTTTCACTATAACATACTGGCAAATATTTAAACAGATAAAAGTAGACGATATCCTCATTGGCAGTCAGAGCAACCTAGCTGAAAAAGGTATAACTAGAGAAAAAAAAAAATCGTGTGTTATGTTTTCCTGTCTGATATAATGTTTATTATCATCTGTTATGTAATAGCTTTGATATTGGTAAAAGATTAAATTTCTTTTTTAAAAAGGACAATCTAGAGTGACTAGCACCCATCTCTCCAGATGAACGTGAAAGAATCTGAATTTTCTGATATATGAATTCACCTTAATGCATTTGCCCTTATTTAATATGAATGTGGAATACTTTTGTTCTTTCTCTTGGATAGGTAATGCTCCCAAATATTTTTATGATGGAAAAATTTAAACATACGCAAAGATAGAAAAACTGGTATAATAAAGCCCATGCAGCCATCATGCCACCTCAACAAATATTAACAAGTGGCCAATATCATTTCATCCCCAAATATTTCAGGTTTTCGGTAAAGCAAACTTGGACTTTTCCTGTTCTTTTCATGGAGGCTGGTGGGCAGAGTGGGTTTATACAGTCACAAAGTAACAGGAAAGAAGCTCTGCCACCCTCCAGGTGCAAAGGAAACTACATTTCTCCTGCTCTGTACCCATCTCCAGCCAGAAACACCTCTTCCCAAATGTACTGTCATTGACTCTGCCTTTCTCTGGCCTGCGTGTTTGGGCAACAGTAAGAAGACACACAGGAGAGCTACGTCTTTCAAAATGTATAGTGGACTTCTATAGCGTTGCACAGTTCTTCATGGCTTACAAAGCATTTTTTTTTAATTAATTACTTTTTTTTACCTGTTCAAAGCGTGCGATTCCCTGGTTTTTAACTTTCAGAGTCCTGCAACCACTAGCTCTGTCCCTGTTTCAGAACATTCTCTTCCTCCCAAAAAGCTGCCCTGTTCCCCTGTTCCCACCCCCTCCCCAGCCCCTGACCCCACGAGCCCACGTTCTGTCTGGCTTCGCCTGCTGTGGACGTGTCACAGGAATGGGGTCGCACCCCTTGTGGCCTGTGTGTCTGGTTCTCACTGAGCACCGTGTGTTCAGTGTCTGTCCATGTGTAGCGTGTGTCAGGCCTCACAAAGCATTTTATAGATGTTGTCATGTTCAACCCTCACCAGAACACTGCCGGGAGGGTGTTAGCGAGCTTGTTTTATGGTAACTGAGCCAGAGATCCAAGTGAAGAGGGCCTACCGAGGTCGTGCAGGAGATGAAGGTGAGGCCCAAGGGTCCTCTGACAGGCGAGTGGTTGTTCTGTTTTCCTGGGATGCCTCTGAACTAAAGTTGTTGTTTCTTAATAAATGCTGAAATGATAAAGGATGAGGGATGGAGTTTGGAAGCATCCTAAAGGGACAACAGCAGACCGATGCTTCTCATGTCTGCAGACAGAGTGAAGGCGCCCCTCACCGTCTCATGGCGGGTGAGTCTCATTAGGGTGATCTCCATATTAACAGCAGAAATGGAGTCCGTGTGTTGATCTCAGTCACTGTAAAATGGGCTCTTTGTCTGGGTCCGGGCATAGAGTTCAACAGTCCTGGGGCTTGGATGAAGAAAAAATTCTTATTTTATTTTCCTAAACCTCTAAATGTCCCTCAATTATAAATGTGAATTCCAGACCATAGTAATTATTAAAGAGTCCTGTGAGTCTGTCAAGAGAAATAAAAGATCCCTTCCTATCACATTTCAATTATTGTAGATATCTTGAAAATACCCTTTACACTCATCACTGCTCTAAAATATGATAACTACTGGACTTGCAGTTGGATCTTATTATTTACTGTGTTAATAAGACATGTGTTATCATGAAGTTTTAAAAGCCATTTTGATCATTGTATTTCTATAGTATTATCTATTTTAATTGTCACCATATATATTTTATGTTATGCCTTTAAAAATATTACTCTGAGAAAGCATGAAGGTATCGCAATGTTGTCACAGGGTCCAGGGTACAAATAAAAAGATTTAAAAACATGCTTTAAAAGGACATTCACTAAAAATTTTAAATTGTTCCTAGGGAAGAAAACCTTCAAACTTTTTTTTAGGGAAGTTGAGGCAACAATTCCTCCATCTCATTATCTCTCTGCGTCTCTATTTGTTCCATTGAACTCCTGATAAACAGACCACGTGCAAAAAACATTCATAGAAAATGATGCTCCTTTTTCTTGTTGAACATATGAGCACACTGCTGACATTTCATGAGACACTTTCTGAAAGGAGAGACAGTTTAAGAAAGAGAGTAAAGTAAAAGAGGAAAAAAATATCTGCCTTAAAGAATTAGTTAAGGACAGGATGTTACTTACCTTGGAGATGTTCTGCATTGAGTCTGAAAAAAACACTTGTTTTTATGTGGAAAACTATGCCCTGAACTAACCTTTCTATGTTCTCTCAACCATAGATAATCAAATTAGGCATGAAATCATTTTTATTTGACAAGCACTAAATTATATATTAAATCTGTTCACATAAGGGAAGATATTTGTTGCAGTAACATCTAATATGTGCTATTCTCAGAAAACTATTACGTTTCTATTCTAAATCTTGGTACAGAAATGAAAGGATCTAAGCATTTGACTAATACATTTTGATTTTTCATATGTAACAGGAGGAATTCAGAACTTCCACATGATTTGTCTGATAAAACTCTCCCAATTGTCTAGTCTTTTACTTTACTATTAGAAATGATTTTATTTAGTTTGCTATTTCTTCGTAAATTTATTCAAACTCAGCAGTATCTTTAAGAAATTAGATGGCCACCTAGGGTAATATGTAGAGCATAATGTTTAGAAACAAGAATAAGCAGGAAAAAGGTATGGTTGCTCCCCTTACAACTTATGTTCTTACAGTGCCAAACTTTGTGGTTCGCTGAACAGACCATATTTTTCATGTCCCCAAGAACTTGCCCTGACTGATCCATTTCCCTGAAAGCTTCTTTCTGTTCCTATTTACTCTCTGCAGCTTCAAGATCTGCTATCATCATTTTCTTGCAAAAACTTAGCCTGACCCCTGCTTTTGTTCCTGATCAAGTTAACTGCCCCCTCTGGTCTGTTAAATTTCTCTGTTCTCCTTCTAGAGTCATGAACTACTCTCACATCTCCCTACTCATGCCCTTCCACACTCTACTCAACATCATGCTCTGGAGTGTGAACATCTTAAGACTGAATTATGTCTTTGAGTTATAGGCAAATATTAGGCTATCAAGATTTTCTGTAGAATTAATTGAATGAATAAGTGAATGAAGCCAACAAATACAAGAAGTCTCAGGTGATGGGTAACGTGAAGGCTAAAGGGTGTGTAAGGAAGGGTGGGGAAGCAAGTTGGTCCCAGGCATTCTCACTTCCAAGATGTTGATGGAATTGTGTGTGCACACATACTTGCCTGGAGTAGTGATTGTACTGGGGTGGGGGTAAGCTTTATACCTAAATGTATATAAATTTTTTCAACGTAACAAGTATGAATGTCACACTGCCAGTTTCTGCATAAATGCTATGTTGTCCTAAATCAGAGAAATTGGTTCTGTATGTTCACCCACATGGCTGGCAGAAAGTTCAACTTCAATAATGTTTGGGGAATTTTGTCTTATCCATCAGGGGTTCATTCAAGGATCTCCTGATATTTGGGATGCCATAGCCTGCAGAGCCTTGCAGCAACTCCATCTACTAGGACTCACTAGTTTCCCAAGACAGTGTACTTCAGGAAGAGCAGAGATGTCTGTTATGGTGGTCCACTCCACTACCACACACAGGCCCACAGAGACTCTCAAGGTCTCAGAATCTCCCATGAGCTTAGAGGTAAGTGTTAAGCCACTAATGGTCATCCTGAAATGATTCTTGCTAGATGCTGACATTGAAAGGAACATAAGTCCTAGGCCCTTCCAGAAACCTGCCTGGTTCCTGTGCACATGACTCACTCCCAGTCTGAGAAAAACCAACCTTCTTCCTTGGTTAGGAAGCTTGTGTGGCTTCAACTCCAAAGCTCAAACTTCCACGTTTTGCTCTGTGGAACACAATCTGGGAAATTTTTACATTGGGTGTCATGGGTGGGAAAAAGAATTGGAAATACCAGTTATTCCTCTCTTAACAACTCACCTCATTACACAAGGGTCCAGAAATGACAGGAAGTTTTATCTCCATCCTCCCAAAGTCCCACTCTCCCCAGTCCACTGGCAGCCCTAAATCTCCCCAAGGTTTCAGCCACTATTTCACTTTGCAGCATGGAAAAGCTCAAAGCACAGAGTCTTGGCAGTTGTCCCAGTTTTCTTCAACCTAGTCATGACTCCAAAGAAAACACATTTCTGACTCAAAAATAAGCTGGAAGTTTCTGTTGAGACCTCAAATATTTTCCCAGAGTCCATCATAAAAATAAGAAGGCTGTGCTGTAATTTTACATGATTTGTTCAAGTTCTTGTGGCAAGACCTTGCTATAGTTTTGTTTATCATGCAAAGAACCTCAAGTCTGCTTCTAAACAAAATATTTGCCCAAAAAAAAGCAGGCTCCCCTCTGCTGATACAAATCTCAGGAAGAATCAGCATTTATTGTCATAAAGCTCCAAACAAATATTTACAAACATTTGCAGTTGTTTTGCAACTTGTGTGATTTGGGCAACCATTACTCATGCCAGTATTTTTGCTCAGAACTCGGCATTAATGTTTTATTCAAAATATTTTACTTTGGTTGTATAAATGTACCCAAAGACATATTGGACAAGTGTGGTCATCAGGTGATTGTACTGAAGCTTGGCTTCATTTTGAAAACAGCAGGAAAGAAGAAATAGTTTAATGATTGAATCCCATAATATTTATGCTCTCCTATAAATACTAATAACTAGGCTCCATTTTTAAATAACAAAACTAAAAATCTGTCCCATTCTAGAGTAAGAATTTATTTTAAAATAAGTGTTATGAAAACATTAGCAGATAATATAGGACACAAAAAAATGCTTAACTTGTGAATATTCACATACTTTTCTCGGCCGCCCATTAAGAATAATTTCACAAGTGCCAACTTGGCTTGTGAGCATTTGAGATGCAACGGAAGTAGTGACGGGTTGGAATATGTTTGCTTCACATAGGAATAAATTAGATTTTACTTCTGGAAGAGAAAATTCTAAAGGTGTGAGAAAAGGCAACAGCCCAGGAAGTCATAGAAAGTTTGTATTGGATGTTCGGAAGGAGAGGGGATTGAGATGATAGCACTTTTTGGGCTTGCAGGGCAGTTTATGGTTTCAAAGACAAGGTGGGGCCTGGACTTCAGGAAGTATCGCTGTGGGTTATGTATTAATTACCTTGAGAAGCTCTAGTAAGGGTTTTTTAAAATGGTAGATTTCATTTAATTTTTAAATAGATTATACATTCATGAAGTTCAGAATTATAAATAGGCTATGAAGCTAGCTTCTCAGGAAAATGTCTCCCAAACACTCTAGGCCCCTAGCTACCCATTTCTTATCCTGAGGCCCCCAGTATCACCAGCTGCTTGCCCATCTTCCAGAGGTATTTATGCACTTAGGAGCAAGTTGACACAATACGTATTTCCCCTCCTTCACTTTTTATGCAGATAGTAGCACACTCACTGTATACCAGTTCTTCTGCATGCTGCTTTACAGTCTTTACCACACTTTGGATATTGCTTCTTTTTTTTAGATAGAGGCATTTCTCATTTCTTTGAAGCTGCAGAGTATCCTATTTTAGCAATGTACTAAATATTTTTTAGCCAGTCTACCCTTTGGCCTGCCAATCATTTGCTATTATATACATGATGCTATGAACTGTCTTCTTAACTTTGTGCCATGCTCTCCTTTGGCAGTCCGATGAAGCTTCTAAGCTTCTTCTTACCATTGTGTTTTCAGGTATATAAAATAAAATCCTTAGGATTACAAAGAAACCAATTACACTGAATATAGCCATCAAATTTTTTTAATTAAAAAATATATGTACTTATTTATTAATGAATTACAAAATGATCTAGCAGTGGGTCTAATAACTGCTCTAATTTCAAAGTATGGATGAACATAGATATTTCAAAATATCTGCAACAATTGTAGTATGACATAAAATACCTGATTTTTACTGAAAACAAAGGTATAGGCTGATACCGTTGTAGTTTCCTGCCTACTTTCATAATTAAAGGAAATCATAAAATTCAGTTAGAGTGTAGTGAGAACAAAAGCTCAAGTCTTTCCCATCTGAGTTGATAAATCCACTAGATTTTTCTTAAAGCCCTTGCTAAGAAGCCCTGCTTTATACTTACATCATTTCCTAAACATTCAAGTGTATTTGTATATATCTGTAAATTCCTAGAAGTGTTTTGAATTAGCAAGTGGTAATACGTTTGTAACTGAATGCATGTTGTACAATTGCCAGAAATAACAGTTATCGCCCCTGCACTGAGTGAGGGTATGTTAGCAAGCATTTGAATCTTTGCCAGTCTGAGAGATGAAAAATAGTATCTTGGAGTAGTTTTATTTTGCATTTGTCTTATTGAGAGAAAACATGAACTTCTTTTCAAATACTTAAGAGCATTTTCTGTGTGTTCATGTCCTTTGCTTATTGTCCTGTTGGTTTGCTGTATGCTGCAAAAGCCCAGGGTCATCCGTCCCAGAGACTGCGATGTAAATAGCACCCCCTGGAGTTAATTGGTCCCAGTGAAGAATTAAATTGCTACCCATTGTATTTTACCTCAGATTACTGTTTCTTTGAATCATCCGAATAGATTAAAATAAATTCTGGAATTCTCAGGGCACTAGTAGTATTTAAGTAAAATGTTGTCTAAACTGGAAGAATTTACAACAAACTGATACCTAATTATCTGTGGCAGGGGAAGTGGCATGGGAAATGTGTAAAAGAATTTTTACTTTTATTATTTTTGAATTTTGACTTTTTCAACTGTAAGTATTATTTGCATGCAATAAATAGATGACAAGAAGAATACACATGATAAAAATCCAAATAATACAGAGAAATAAAAAAATAAAAGAATCCCTTTTTCTAATATCCTCTCAACATAGGAATTTTAAAAACAATTACTTGGGATGGTTCCTTGAGCCCATATTGTAATTTTGAAATACCTTTTCCCTCTACAAGGAGCCAGGGTTCCAGAAATAACTGATTCCAAGTCTAGGGCAGGAAACGGACAAGACGAGGCCTGGTACATGGTGTTTTACCTGCAAGGAAGTCACCAAAGACTCCTAGCGCCATGGCAGATGGGCTCAGGATCCAATCTGAAGAGGCTCCCACTAACCAGATGGGAGCAGCTTCAGCATAAGTAAGGGTAGTAACTCCAATGGCCTGAAATACATCATGAGTTCTGTAAGTTCATAATAATACTAAGCAAAAGGAAAAGTAATTGGTCATACTGGGATGGGGACCCAACTCATTATTTTGACACTGGTAGGTCAAGAGAAAGAATCTAACATTTATCTTAACTTTCTTATTCAACCTGTACCATTGGGTCACCAAATAATAGGCAAGGCGAAGTTTCTCTTTTTTAAAAGTAGTCTAGCTAATCAATGAAGATGTAAAGCTAGAATACACCGTTGTGTAATTCCTACTGAATTATTTATCTAGGCACTGATCATCAGCACTTGTGAGCATCATCAAATGGAAAACAACCAGACTTCGGGGCCTCCTAATGAAAGAACACAATCCCACCTAAAAAGAAAACAAACAAAAAACCTGCATCTGATGAAGCCTCCAGGTCTGACTATGGATTTACAGGAAATACAGGTGAGCATGTTAAACGAGACAGGTTTCCAGACTCTGGGAGACTCTACAGCCTTCTTCAACAAAGACACTGAGAGGGAGGAAATAAAAGGGGTGGGGGGAAACCTTCAGACACATGCCAACCAGTCATTACATGCAGACCTTATTTGGACCTTGATTCAAACATACAAACTGTATCAACAAGGCAGAACAACTTTTATAACATTTATAAGACTATTGGAAATTTGAATACTGAAAACACATTTGATGATATTAAGGAATTTTTTTACTAATTTATAATATTTTACATAATGCTGGGTGGTTATGCTTTTAAAGAGACCATTCTCCTTTAAATACATATACTGAAAACTTATAGTTTTCATACAGAAATATCATGTCCAAAATATGCTTCAAATAATATGGAAGAGAGGAAGCAGTTGACATACCAACATAGAAAGAATGGCCATCAGTAATTGCTAGAGCTGGGTGAGGGGATCTGTGGGGGCCTTATACTCTTTTTTTTTACATAGTTTTTTTATTAAGGTATCATTGATATACAATCTTATGAAGGGTTCTGTTTTGTTTTTATTTTGGTATCATTAATATACAATTACATGAGCAACATTGTGGTTACTATATTTCCCCCATTATCAAGTCCCCACCACAGACCCCATTACAGTCACTGTCCATCAGCATAGTAAGATGCTATAGAGTCACTACTTGTCTTCTCTGTGCTGTACTGCCTTCCTGTGCCCACCCTCTACATTATGTATGCTAACCATAATACCCCTTTTACCCCTTATCCCTCCCTTCCCACCCATCCTCCCCAGTCCCTTTCCCTTTAGTAACTGTTAGTCCATTCTTGAGTTCTGTGAGTCTGCTGCTGTTTTGTTCCCTCAGTTTTTGCTTTGTTCTTATACTGCACAGAGAAGTGAAATCATTTGGTACTTGTCTTTCTCCACATGGCTTATTTCACTGAGCATAATACCTCCTAGATCCATCCATGTTGTTGCAAATTCTAGGATTTGTTTTCTTCTTATGGCTGAATAATATTCTGTTGCATATATGTACCACATCTTCTTTATCCATTTATCTACTGATGGACACTTAGGTTGCTTCCATATCTTGGCTATTGTAAATAGTGCTGTAATAAACATAGGGGTGCATATGCCTTTTTGAATCTGGGATCTATTTTTTTTGGGTAAATTCCTAGGAGTGGAATTCCTGGGTCAAATGGTATTTCTATTTTGAGTGTTTTGAGGAACCTCCGTATTGCTTTCCACAATGGTTGAACTAATTTACATTCCAACCAGCAGTGTAGGAGGGTTCCCATTTCTTCACATCCTCGCCAGCATTTGTTGTTGTTTGTCTTTTGGATATTGGCCATCCTAACTGGTGTGAGGTGATATCTTATTGTGGTTTTAATTTGCATTTCCCTGATGATTAGAGATGTGGAGCATCTTTTCATGTGCCTGTTGGCCATCTGAATTTCTACTTTGAAGAATTGTCTGTTCTTATTCTCTGCCTATTTTTTAATTGGGTTATTTGCTTTTTGGGTGTTGAGGTGTGTGAGTTCTGTATATATTTTGGATGTTAACCCCTTGTCAGATATGTCATTTACAAATATATTCTTCCATACTGTAGGATGCCTTTTTGTTCTACTGATGGTGTCCTTGGTTGTACAGAAGCATTTTAGTTTGATGTAGTCCCATTTGTTCATTTTTCCTTTTATTTTTCTTTCCTGAGGAAAAGTGTTCAGGAAAAATTTGCTTGTGTTTATTATATTCAAGAGATTTTTGTCTATGATGTCTTCTATGAGTTTTATGGTTTCATGACTTACATTCAGGTCTTTGATCCATTTAGAGTTTACTTTTGTGCACGGAGTTAGACAATAATCCAGTTTCATTCTTACATGTAGCTGTCCAGCTTTGCCAACACCAGTTGTTGACAAGCCTGTCATTTCCCCCTTGTATGTCCACAGTCCTTTATCATATATTAATTGGTCATATATGTGTGGGTTTGTATTTGGGCTGTCTGTTCTCTTCCATTGATTTATGGGCCTGTTCTTGTGCCAGTACCAAATTGTTTTGGGGGGCCTTATATTCTATTCTGTCTAATTTTGTATATGTTTAAAATTCTTTAAATAAATGAAATTCCCAGAGGTCAATTTTTCCTGATTGAGGACACTGTGGCATGAGAGGGACTGAGAAGTACCTCATGCCTGTCAGGTTCTATTGCCACATTGTGTTTAAGAAGAATCAGAATTTTAAAATTCACACCCTACATGAATCTGGAATGTTCCTATCTGCATTCCATAGGCAGAAGCAGCCCAGTGTTTAGGAGGTAGGTTGATGAGTTTGGAGAAGGTGACTGCTCAGTTGCTGAAGATCAGCTTGCCTGGGAAATGGGCTCATGGTGGAGATTAGCTTGCAGGGGCTCCTTTAGGATGCTTGCAGATCATCACCTCCAAGGTGAGGGGAGTGTAGGAGGCTGGACTGGGCAGCAGGAGGTGAATTATGATGCTGTTACAGCAGGGACTTCAGTCTGTCTCACAGAGAGCTCCAGCTTGGGTGTCCCTTCTGGGCTGTCCCAGTTGAAGCAAGAAGGCTGGGTCTGTTCCCCCTCACCAGTCACTCCAAGTGGGTTGCTCTCAGGAGGGGCCATGCCTTGGGTGAGGCAGCCTCCTTAGCCTGAGAGCAATTCCTAGACTGAGCCTCAGCTGTGATGGCTAATGCTCCCAGCACACTCTCAACACATGGGGGGATGAGGGTTTCAGGCCTGAAGGGGACCTGGGCAGTGCCCACAGATGCTACCACAGCAGCTTTACTGCACACTGATCCAAGGATTCTTGCTCCTAGATGAAAAACATGTGAGAATCTTTCTTCCCTAAGGGCAAGTCTTTGCATCAAATTCCTGACAACACACCAAACCCATATAAAGTGATAAAAGGTTTTGTATCATTCACAATCTTTATACTTATGTGACACTGGTAGTGACGATCTTATATGACAATGACCCCCAAGTCCCCAAAGCATTCCCAAAGTGATAATAGGGCTCTCTGAATTATTTCCAGGCCAATTTTAAAGGCAAAAATATAATATTGAAAATTTTAAATTCTTTATATTTTGAAATAATTTCGGATTTACTGAAAAGTTGCAATAGTGACAAATACTCCTGTAGATCGTTTATCCAGATTCACCAACTGTTAATATGTTGCCATAGTCACTTATCATTTTTTTATATAACTACCATACAGTGATTGAAATCAAGAAATTCAATATTCATATAATGCTATTATCTGATTCACAGATCATATTTAAATTTCACCAACTGTCCTAATAATATTCTTAATAGCAATGTTTTTCCCTCTGGTCCAGGATCTTACCTGGCATTTAGCTGCTATGTGTCTTCAGTCTCCTTCAACCTAACCTATCCCCTCAAGCTTTCCTTACTTTCAACACTTTGCCCCTTTGAAGTTGCAGGCAGCCTTGGCAGGAATATCATAGAAGTGACTGCATTTATTTTCTATACTATGGAAAAATTACCACAAATTCAGCAGCTTACACAGTTTTTATCTCGCACTTTCTGTGGGTCAGGCCCTTGGGCATAGGCTAGCTGAGCGCTCTATGAGCTGAAATTTAGGTCCAATCAAGGGCTGAGTTCTTTCTCATCTCACGGCTCTACTGATGAAGGGTCTGCTTCCAAACTCACTCAGGTTGTTAGCATGACATTTCCTTGTGGTTGTAAAACCCACACTTCTTCAAAGTCAGCAAGCAGAGAAAGGCTCTCAAGTGAGTCTGTTTGTAAGACAGAGTCTTATAAAATGCAATATTATCACAGGATGCCATTCCAGCACCTTTGCCATAGTCTACTGATAGAAGCCAGTCTCCCACTCAAGATGAGGGAATTACACAAGGACGTGAATACCAGGAGGCAGGGTTTATAAGGGTCACGGTGAATTCCACCACAGTGATGCTGTGTTCTCACATCCTGCCTGGTAGTACACAGTACCCATTAGTCTCACTATTGATGATGTTAACTGGGATCCCTTGGTTAGGGGGATGGCCATCAGTTACTCTTTTTCCCTTTATAAATAGTAATCATATGGTAGAGAGATACCCTGAGACAATGTCCATATTGTACATTCATCAAACTTTTAATTAATATCTCTATGAACCGATGAATTCCTATTATAGTCAACAAAATATAATCCATTACTATGCTCAGATTGTTCCAGATCTGGCCTGTGAAAGCCCATTAAAGCTGGCCCCTGTGTTCTTTTAACAGGGATCCATCATTTCCTAAGCACTTCCTTATTTCTGGCTGTATCATTTATATTTCTTATTTTCTGTATATTATGATGTTTTGGCACCTTAAAAACCTTCCTGTCTGGGAGGAGACCACCAATTCTCAAAGGTAGTAAAGACCCAATTTGGGGTGTGCCTTTGATGGGCAAAGCAACCAATCCAGAGCCAGACTGCCTTTCTCTCTGGTCCGTAACTGCAGGAGGCAATATTCCTCTGCTTGATCATCCCTGGGCCAGGTGCCAGACACTTAGGGACCATCCCTCTAGCTCACAGCCCACCAAGTTCTTCAAACTAGCCCATCCTAAGGTGTTTTCCAGGGCCTCACTTGCCTTTGCCTAGCAACGCCAATAAAGGTGGCCTGGGCTCTCCCTCCCTCCTGCCCCTCCTGCCACCTGATCACTGTGGTGTCTTTTCCATGTGGTCCTTCATGGCGTGCTGGGCCTCCTGTTTCTAGGACTCCAAGTATGATATGCTTTGTTTTCCCTAGCTGCTTCTGTGTGTCCTCTGTAGTGACCATCACATAAAAGAACACCGAACACTAACACCAGATATTCCAGAGTTATCTTGTAGTTTCCTTGTTTCAGCTCTGGAATCAGTCACTTTTCCAGAGAAACTTGCTTTCTTTTATTGGAGAAATATAGAAACTAATACCTGGGTCCTAGGTGTATTTTACTTCTTTCGGTGTTAATGCTTGCCACTATACTTGTGCTCATCTGACCAAGCTCCCCCGGTTGGAAGCAATAATGGTTGCAAAAACATTGAGTGGTTAGGAGGGTGGGCTCTGGACCCAGACTGCCTGAATTCAAATCCTAGCCACTGGGAACAAGTTGTGAGGCTATGGGAAAGTCATTTAAACTCTTACAAGTCGATCACCTGTATGCTGATGTTTATCATAGTGCCTACTTCTCACAAAAGGTTATTGTGAGAATTTAGTGAGATACACATGTAAAGTTCTTAGACTCATGCATGTACACAGTAATTGCTCAGTAAATACTTGTTAAATGCATGTTCTCATGTTGGTCAGAAGCTCTGATTGAAGAATGAAAATGAGGGGAAAACCCTGATCTATATCCTTTCCAGAAAAGCAATGAAAAGTGAATTTGTCAGAGATCTCCATCCTCCTGTGGGATTATTTTCTTTAAAAATTCCTTCAACAATTTAAAACTTATCTTTATATGTTGTGAGACATTGGAAGACATTCCTGTGAAAATGTCACACATATGATTCTAGATTTAAAAAAATGCTTTCCATTTGCATGTGTTCATGTTCTTCCTTCTTTGTTATAAAAAAGAAGTGAGAAGGGAACTCACACAAGACTGGTTCCAAAACTAGATGAGACTCTGTGTCTGGGCCTCTGATCATCGAGTCATCACAGAAGACACCAGGAGCATTGAAAAGGCAGTCAGGAAATCGGAGGAGGAGGAAGGTTGTGAAGGATAAGGCACTGCAGTCAGCTGCCCCAGGTGTTCTCACGAAGGGGGGTGAGCACGGCAAGAAACTGCATTTGCAAAAGAAGGTGCAAGGCAAAGCAGGGATTCCACATCCTGGCCTTGCTTTTCATAATGTCTTCTCTACTCCGAATTCTTGATTTTATTTCTTATAGGGACAGCTATTCTGAAGGGTCTCACCAGAGAAGCTTATTTGGTTCCTATTGGACAAGAAATAAATGCATTAGAAATATCCTAGATAATTTTTACATTTCAAACTGGTATTTCAGTTCTTTTGTAATTCTTGCTCATGATTTTTCCTCACTTTTTTTAAGTCTGAAAAAGTAATTTCCAGATCACCATGAAGGCACTGTTGACAAGTGTTTTCGTTGCTTGAAACAGGCTAGGAGAACGGTTTAACTTGAAAATGGAATGGTTTTTCCCATCAGGGTTCCCAATAGTACATGACTGTGTTTTTGGAACCTAACGCGATGAAAGGAGTTGCTGCTAGATGAGTCTGCCAGTGGGACTCTCAACTCCCTTTCTGCAGAGGAGACTGGAGGCTTGGTGTTTATATTAGCTGCCAGGGTAATGCTTCCTCAGACTTGAGGTCTTCCTCAGCGCCAGGCTGGGACCGTGAACAGGGATGTGGCAGGTAAGGGCAACCATCCCCTCGACCAGAACAGAGCCATGCAGTCAGCCCAAATCGGATATGTCTCCTTGGTGTCTGTCTGTCTGTCTGTCTCTCTCACTCTCACAGACACACATACACACACACACATCAAGTCCCTACTGTTCCACTGCTCTAATGCTCTTCTGGGTAAAATTTCCTAGGGCAAAATCAACAGTGACACGAGTTGTCAGCTCTTTCAGTGTCAGTGGGAACCTTGCCATGTCGGACTTTGACTGACAGCTGCAAAAACCAGTTGGACTATGTGTGTGGTGAGGCCACGCACGAGGTCTAGGTGGAGCAGTAGCTCACCAACACAGAAGGATGACCTGGAGCATGCTCACGTTGCCATTTAGGCTTCTCTCTAAGACTCTGAGGGTGCTGGAGGCATAAAAACCACTAAGCAAATGTACAGCAGGAAGATTCTTTTATTCACAACTTACCACACAAAATAAGCCCCTTTTTCACCAGGGATCCCTGAAAAGTGGTGTCTGAATTCAGCTCTGAGCCAACCACCCTCACTTTTCATCCTCGTATGATCTTCAACTTCCAACTGATAGAAGCCCCACTGGGCTGAATTTTAAATAGCATGAAAGCAGGAAGAGGAGAATTCCACCCTGACCTCTCTGAAAAAAAGGCAAACGTATTTTTTATATAAGGTCAGAGGCCAGGTAGGGAAAACCTTTTGACACGTTAGACCAGGGTGAAGGAAATAAATAGGCTTTATTATTTCTCTCCTATGCTTGGATCTAAAAAAAAATTACTCTTTTGTCTTTCAATTTTGCACATATCTTGATTGTGGACAGTTCTATTTTGTCACAATGAAACCAAGTTTATTGAATATTGGCTGTAGCTTTCCCCCTTGCTGTCCACCAGAGTTCTGACCATTCAACCCACACAGGTGGAAAGCCTTCTTATTTAAAAAACACTAGGTTAACTTTGAAATCCTATATCTCATTAAAGTAGAACCCAAATGATTAATGTCTCAGGATTATGTTATTCTGAAAGCCAAATAAAAAGTCCTTAAATCTGATCAATGTTTTTCATTGGCAAGCGTGAAGGAGTATAAATAAGCTAAACATATAAATGAAAGAATATGTCTGTCTGAGTCAGGGACAGTTGAGGAGGAGTCCAGAGAGTGTCAGTCACCAGCCTTGTGACGTTAGCCTGCATACCTAACCCACATGAACCTCCTTTCTCATAAAGCTCAATTACAACCCGAGAGGGACTGACACGTGTCTATTCTGCACACTATGTAATTGTCCCTCCCTTCCCCTAAATGTACAGAAACTAGAGAACAGTTTTTTCATCCTCCCCAAAGGCAGCTGAGATCTGGGGAAATAAAAAGAACCACAAAGAGAACCACCTGGTTGACCAGGTTCTAAATATACAAATAAGTGACTTCATCAGTTTTAGTATCTTGGGGTTTGTTATTGTTTTAACTTAATCTGTGGCTTTTCTTCTGAACTGAAATTAAACCCTGTAAATGAGGTCCAGTGGTCTCATTTATAAAAGGGGGAAGTTAGACTACCTGTATCAGTGGATTTCAACTCTGGCTGTCCATTAGAATCACCTGAGGAGCTTTCTTAAAATGCAACTTCCTGGCCCTACTTTCAGAGCTTCCCTGTTTCCCTTGGGCTGGACCAGTGTATGTGGTTTTTAGAAACCCGTAGGTGTTCTCTGCTGAGACTCAGATGGTCTTTGAAGGCCTCCACCATCTCACATGCCAGGCTCTATTACAAAACCCAAGGAAATGATACTGAAAGCAGAAACGAAGCCCAAGGGGGCAGCAGGCTAGACTTTCTGAGCAGCCAGCGCCTGGGAGCAGAGAGCCAGCCCCACATGTCAAGCTACAGACAACGGAGCAGGCATCCTAGGAGGCGGCTTGTCTGAAAATGGCAGTGAGGCCGAGGGAACCCCTGGCCTGATGAGGTAAGATGGCCACTGTAAGGTGTTGCACTACAACTTCCAGATAGAGATGGGGAATTGAGAGGATGAAGGTAAAGATAAACTTTGGTTTTATATAACCAAGAAGCTTTTTTTTAACCTACATGAATAAGGTGAGCTACAATCTAAAATGAGGAGAAAGCCAGGAGGTTGTAGGCAACATGGCTTAACGCTGCTTGTGGTTGTACGCCCTGATCATAGTTTCAAATAAAGGACAGCTACTGGCTCTCCACCTAGTCCTGCACTCGCTTTCCCTGAGAATGACTGCGCCCCCATCTGGATGGATGCGGGGATGGCTCCCCGGCAGCCGCTTGGCTTTATTCAGGCTCCAGGTGCGTGGACACATGTCTTAACTTAATCTTGCCCAGTGCAACTCCCTTCCTCAGAGCGTGGGGCTGGGACGGGTCTCTTGAACAGGGAAATGTGTACCCTTGGGAACTGTCGGTAGCCCTATTCTCCAGTTTGGCCTGTGAAAGGGAGAAAATGAATCTGCATTATGAAGCATGAAGTTTAGATAAAAGAGTCAATGACCCAGATGGAAATGCAGGAGGACATTCTGAATTTCCTACAGAGTTCCCTGCCCATGAGTCCTGCCGTCCCACCGCATCCCTACCTTTGGAGTTCATAATTAATGCCCCTTTGGTTAAGAAAGCCGGACTGGCTTCTGTTACCTATAATCAAAAAAGCTCTAACGGGTATGGTTACTATGTAGAAATCATTATATTTTTCATGTGCAAATGAGTGAGAAACTAGTGGTCTCCCAACAAGGAAGGCAAAACACATGTGGAGGAAGCAATCAGGAGGCCAGAAATCTGAGTTCAAATCTTCCTCTTAGAATCCCACAACCACGTAGAATCATAGACTATTGATATTAGTTCTTACAGGTAACTCATTCCCACTGCCCACCAGCTAGATGATACTGGCCAGTTTTTAACTCCTGTGGGTTTAACTATAAAATGGCCATAAAGATTCTGTGAAGGGAACTGAGCCATTCATTCTGTTGAGGCTTCTTCTAACATTAAAACCCTTACTTAGGTAGGACTGGGGTGTGATAGGAGATGTCATGGAAAAAGTGATGAATTCAGCCAAAGGCACAACCACCTGAGGTGGAACAGGGTAAGGAGGAACAGGGCGTTGGTGGCAGTGGGACAGCCTCTGTGACGGTGGGACAGCATACCCCAAACCCAAAACCCAGAATGTGGGTGGGGAACCAGTACCTGGTGCTAAGGGACCTGCAGTTCTGTGGTGAAGTCAAAACCACCCTTTCCAAAAGCATTTGTGTTTGAGGCTGATTCCAGAGGGAATGAGGGGGATAAAAGTGAGCTATTAATATAATTGTGAGAACTCCAGTATTTAGAAATCAGTCATAAGAAATAAGAAAGGGATCACATATATATATTGCAGCGTTGGAATCCCAGAGAAGGAGATAGAGTGAATAATAAATGGTGTAGAGATACCTTTCCTAGAATAGTGAGCTAATGAAAATAAGAAGTAATAATAGGTAACATTTATGGAGTGATTGTTAAATCCAGGTGCTTCATACTTTACACACGTTGACTCACTTCACATATCACAACTCCGTGCTGTAGGTTCCATTGTTATTCTGGCTCAGGAGACCCTGCCCCTCCCATGCCTATTCCCTTTCCTGTACTTATCACCAACTAATACACAGTGTATTTTATTTACTTAGTATTATTTTTCATCTGTATCTTTCCTTTTTATAGAACAGACTCCCCTTAACAGCAAGGATTTTTGTTAATTTTGTTTATTGCTGTATTTTCAAAACTTAGACAACAGAGTAGGAACCCAATAAATACTGTTGAAAAAAAATGAGAGAAACTGAGGTACAGAATAGTTCATCACTTGTCCCACACCAAACAACCAGGCAGTGGCAGACCAGGAATCAGTGGTGTGAATGGCTAAGAGAGCTTTTCCATGGGACTGTGGCTCTCAGAGAGGCATAATAGAATTGAGGGCATCAGCCTGGTAAGAAGAGGCTTAAAAGTTTATTAATTCACTTATTTATCCATTCAACTCTTCAGCGAATATTTACGGAGGACCTACTATGCACCAGGCATTGTTCCAGGCCCTGGGGAAACAATGGTGGACAAGACAGAAAGGTTTCTACCCTCAGAGGGGAGGGGAGGGAGACAGATGATATAAAAGGAAACAAGCAAACCACAGAATAATTTCTGGGGTGCTACTAGAACAGGGTGACATGTGGCCAGTAACTGGGGGAGGGGGTAGAACATCGTTAGACAGGGATCTGTGAGCAGACTCCTTCAGCATGAAGTGCTGGAAGAAGATAAGACTCAAAACAAGGCAGACAGGGAGGCAAAGGTGCGGGAGGGTCAAGGTGGGGGCTGGAGAATGGAATGAAACCTGGATGGAAGGTGGAGATGGCAGCTGGGCACAGGAAATGGAGAGTACACAGCCAGGAGAAAGGCCAGAGTCATCGGCTGGGCAAAGTCTGGCTGGGAGCACAGCCAAGTGGTTAAAGAACTGTCCAGAAAAGCATATTTGCTCTTAAGCCAGGAGCCCAAATCAGAAAAGACACTGCTTTAGGTTCTAGCTGAGGGTAGCCACAGAGTGCTGTACAGATGACAGCAGCAGTGGAGAGGGGCTCCATGTTACAAGAGAATTGTGTCAGCTCAAACCTGAAAGTACCTTACACTGAATTCCACTGTGTGCCCCACATTCTCACATGCACTGTGTCTGGCTGGAGCTCTGGAGCCTATAGGGTGAGGTGGCCTCAGAGAGCAGACAAGATAAATGATCTCATCTGGGTTGCAGACCAGGTCAGTGGTCCCCAAACCTGAGCACACAAAAGGCTCATTTGGAGTGTTTGTAAAAAATGCAGAAGACTGGGCTCCACCCCCACAAAAATCCCTTTTCATTATGTGGCAGATGGGACCAGGAATCTGCATTTGTGATACAGGTGGTCTCCAGACAGGCCACACCTTGAGAAAGGTGGAAGCAGATCCACTAAGGAGCTTCAGGGAGTCTGTGAACCCCAAGAAATGAAATGAAAAATGTGTGTGTTTGCATATATGCACATTTCCTGGGCAGAGAGTCATTATAAGACTCTCAAAAACTCCAGAACCACTGATCTAGTCCTGTACCTTGTCTTAGAGAGTAGGAAACAGTCCCAGGAATGTGAGGGACTCACCTGATCCACAAAAGTGAGAGACAGCAGAGCTGGGGGGTTGCTTCAGATTTTCTTTTCCAATTTCTTCCTTTCCACTCTCTTTGCCCTGCCCTGCTGACTAGGAGTAGTGGAGAGTGGAAGAAGGGGATTAAGCACTTGGGGGCAAGTCCTCAAAGGATGTCTCTTCCCTATTTTAGCCACAGGCTGGGTAGATAGCACCCTGGAGAGGCGGGATGATGCTACCTCCACAAAATACCTTGTCACTCACTTCACTCCCACCACGCCCTGCCCCATCCCAGCCCCAGTAAGACTGGAAGCCAGGACAGAGGGCACGTGCACCCAGGTGTTGGACGTAATGGTAGTGATGCAGTGATTGTCCTTGAGACCAGCCTCTATACCTGAGCAGGTGGGTGGCTCTAGGCTTCCCTGCCACCACTCAGGTTTCCATCCATCTACTTCCTCAGGCCAGCCTGGATCATGGCCTCAACCCTATTAGAATGTTCTTTGCAGTCTGGATTCCCCATCACTGAACCCAGCGGGCCTCATCAAATTTGGTATGAGTCCTGCCCTCCAGTTTTGGCCCAGATCCTTCAGACTCTGGCCTCAGCCTGAGATTCCGGATTTACCAGCCCTGCACACCTTCCTCTGAACTAACAACTCCCTATCTTGGCCTTCTGCTTCTTTTCTGCAATTGCTATTCTGTCCTGGTGACAAAGCCCCTCCAGTCCTGGCCCCACCCGTCCACCCTGCCCTCTCCCCACCCAGCTGGCTGGTGCAACCTGTGATTCAAAGGCTAAACTTATTCAGAGCCTGACCCCTCCTTGCCAGATAACCTGAGAAAGTTCGCCTAGCACACTCTGCCTTCGCGTGGGAGCTTGCAGCCTTACAGCTCAGGACCTGGCTGGGTTCAGCCCTGTGCCCTGATCAGGGACCACAACTCTCCCTGTCATTTCAGCTTCTCTCAGTCTTGTTTTCCCACTCTGCTTGATGAGCCCCTTTCTCTTCTGTCCCTTTCTTTCCTTTTTTTTTCTTCCCCCCCTGCTTTGGGCCTCCATTGGCCCTTTCCAGCATCACTTTGCCTGACAGCCATACTCAGGAATAAAAAGATGCCTGAGCCCTTTGTGTTGACTAACGCCACCTTTGTTTTGGAGGCAGATGCCCAAGAAGGCTGTCCAGTAGGCTCGGTCCTGTGAAGCATGCCGTTGGCAGAGGAAAGGAGGCTGCTCTGTAATTTTCCCAGTGGCCTCTTCAGATTTGTTGGTGATGGGTCAGACTCCTTGCTTTTAACAAAGAAAAGAGCTCAGAGCTCAGACCCGCCCTGGGTCTCAAATTAAAGCAGTGCAGAGGTAGGCCTGAACCCAGCGCTGTCCCTGTGGGGCAGGATTTCAGCCTGCTGTCTTTCAAAGCCTCAGCTGGGACAGTTGGCCCTTACTGGAAGGTTCTGTTCGACTTTCCTGGCAATTCTTTATTCCTGTGAAGAAGTTGCACAGTGAATTCCTTGTTAAGGAATAATCATTTTATTCTCTCTTGCTTATGACTGGCCGTTTTCAGGTCCTGCCCCTGGTTTCACTTGTCCCCAGGACTTCATTTGAGGGGCGGGACATTCCTCCTACCTCCGCCCACCTCAGCCAGAGCCTGCAATCAGGACCAATGAAAGCAGAGCACCTCATCCACTCCGGGACTAAGAACACAGAGTATTTAAGAAAGAGGTTTCAGGAATGGGCTGGGAATTGCTTTTGCTTTCTCTGCCGACCAGCACACTCTCATCTGATCTGGGTCAGCACTGAGCTGCCGAGGGAAGGGGAAAAACCTCCCAGACTTCCTGACACCACCATGTGCTATGGCAAATGCGCTCGATGCATCGGACATTGGCTGGTGTGGCTCGCCGTTCTCTGCATTGTAGCTAATATTTTGCTTTACTTTCCCAATGGGGAAACTAGGTATGCTTCTGAAAACCATCTCAGCCGCTTCGTCTGGTTCTTTTCTGGAATTGTAGGAGGAGGCTTGCTGGTAAGTTGTTTGGAATTATTACAAGCCTAAAAAATTGTGAACATGATGTTTTCATGGGAAGTTTGCCATTACCATATTGCCAAATCCAGTTATTTATGTTCACTCTTTTAAAAGCAGATTATACAAAACTGAGATAGGTCTAGTTGTATTCGTTTTATTAGATGGCCTACAAAACCCGCTTTCAACTAAGAGTGAATTACCTTTTTGCTAAACTCTCTTACTTCACAGCTAGAAAACAGATACTAGCTTTTAAATCAGATTTGAGAGACTATAGAGTTTCTCCTACTGACGTGGGCAGTCATTTAACATTTGCCCTGGAGTGCTGAGAGGATTCGGCTGGTTCTTTGTCTAAATCAACAGTTTTGGACCCAAATTCTCTGCTGTACTTTCTCAGGCATCTGTGACAGAAAAAAGAAAAAGAAAAAGAAAAAAAATAATGAATTGCAAGTGCATTGCTATTTAGAAAGAACTAAGAATCCTCTCCTTTATGTAAGCTGGGTGTGGTGTCTAGGAAAAAATCCTACAGTTAACAAATCAGTGTCTGAAGCTAATAGTGGAATGTGTTGTTTTTTCCAAGGTTTGTTTTTAATTGAAGTGAAAGGAATTTGCCCTGCCAACCTAGGAGCTGAAAGTATTAGCTTCAACCACAGCATGGAAAGAATGTGACACACTTGAGTTTGCTACATAAAATGGTGGGATTGAGAACTTTTAAGAGAAATTTTATGGAATTGCTAGTATCACACAGAATATTTTTCTTAGTCAAGAAAAGGATTTTAAAACATTTAAACTTACTGCACTCATTATGGTATGGCAAAATTGCTTTGAATGTACAATAACTGTCACATTAACATAATCATTTGTCCTTAATATAACACTGCACTTGTTTAAGCTTCTTTTGATGTTGAACTCAAAGTATTTCATGCTTACTTTATTTAAAGATCTTAATTGTGGAGCTACAACCATACAATCATATTTTCAAAGAGTCAGATTACATTTACTACAGAGTGCTTTCATCTCTATCATTTACAAAAAAATGTTGCAGTCATTCTATTAAAGATTTGTTGGTATTTTCTATTTTCACAAGGAAAACAAAATCAGATTTAAAGCTAGGGTTTGTGAGCTCTGAAACAGTTTGCATCTGGGACTATGTTATGAACACATTTTATTGGTTATTATCTTAACACTCCCATACTTCACACTCACCATAAAGAATGCCTTGACACATTACATGAAAACAAGCAGTACTACACATAGAGGTTTTTCTCCTCGTGGTTTTACATTCTTGGAGATATTTGGTCAGCCTAACCCAAAGCCATTCAGTAGTGTTAGAAAAAAATACATTTTGCCAAAAGATGCTTGGTCTGACCCTTAGGGCCCTGGGGGAAGGCAATGACTTTAATCTGCTTGTTGTCTAACCAGATATTCCTGCCAGCGTTTGTCTTCATCGGGCTGGAACAGGAAGACTGCTGTGGCTGCTGCGGGCATGAAAACTGTGGCAAGAGATGCGCGGTAGGTTGTCGTCCACTCCGGTGGGGAAAGTGGCTCCTAAGGGGCCGTGCGGCACGCCGCGCTCACTTCAGGTGCTCCTCCTTTCCCTAGATGCTGTCTTCTGTGCTGGCTGCTCTCATCGGGATTGCAGGGTCTGGCTACTGCGTCATTGTGGCAGCCCTGGGCTTAGCGGAGGGACCACGGTGTCTCGATCACTCTGGCCGGTGGAACTACACCTTTGCCAGCACCGAGGGGCAGTAAGTACTTGTTCCGTACCAGGCTGCACATTCTTATCCATCACATGTGCTTAGTGGCAAACTGATCGAACTAAATAGTCATCAGCAGTGCAGTCATCCATTCACTCAGCCAGGATTATCAAGTGACTCAGGCACGGTTAGGCAATGATGGTCAGATGGATGCCCAGGCTTTCTAATGGGTTTGCTGATTCGGTTCTCATGATGGCCTGATGGGGCAACTTCCATGGTAGCTCCCATTTTCCTGAGAAGGAAATGGAGACACAGAGAAAAGCAGTGACTCATCCAAAGTCCCATTGCTGGAACATGGCAGCCAGAATTTGAACCCAGTTAGCCTGGCTGTAGAGTCTGTGCTCACACAGTGCATACACTCTACCAGAACAATTGGCTGATTTTACTGTTATGTAAGAGAATATTATGGAATCTTTATATAATATGGATGGAAACTGTATAGTTGACCAAAGCTCAGGGAAACTCCTACTACCCTCATATATGCATCCTCACATATAGCATAACAACGTACGACATGCCCTTTATTGAACATGACCAGGCTACATAAGACAGGTCTTAATACAACTTTAACATTAGGATATTTAAGAGGCTCTGTTGTTTTTTGTTGATACTTATTTCTTATCCATTATTGAGAAAATAAGAGAAATAGCTAATAGAAACTAATGTACATGATGATAAATGAATGACATCCTTCTTTGCATTTTGGAGGGGTTAGTTACTGATACGGAACTAGGGCTGGACATCTGGTTTCTGCCTTCATGGAGTTCAGACTTGTGCAAAAGACACATAAGCCCCTGGTCAAGGTTAGGGGCCCTTCTCCTGGCCCTCTCATGCTTGGTTTACCTGATCAGCACACTTGCTGCATTAAGTTTGTCTAGTGTCTCTTCCCTTTGAGGCTTTGCTTCTCTAGGGCAAAGACCACGTGTGTTCACTGCCATATTCCCAGCCCCGGCTCAATGTCTAACTCGTATTGAGGGCTCAGAAGTCTTCATTAAGTTTTATGTTTGTCACCACAACAAAATCTGGGTTTAATTCCTAATTTCGTGGAATGGCTCTGACTGAAAGAATGTGGCATAGGCCATTGAATTAATTCACTTCTTTTTTTGTGTGGCATTTTTCACTCAAAATGCCACACAAAAAATAGCTTATGAGACATCCCATTAGGTGTGGTCATGTGTTAGGAGTTTGTCTTTTTATCCACAGGTACCTCCTTGATAGATCCACGTGGTCCCAGTGCATTGAACCCAAGCATGTTGTGGAGTGGAATGTCTCTCTGTTTTCTATTCTCTTGGGACTTGGTGGAATTGAATTCATTTTGTGTCTCATTCAAGTAATAAATGGAGTGCTGGGAGGCATATGTGGCTATTGCTGCTCTCGCCAACAGGTAAGGACCTGGGTGAAAATGTTGAAACCCAGTCCTGGGTATTCAGTTGCCATAATGCACAATTGTGTTATCACCACAAAGAAAAAAAAGGCCAAATCAAACACTGCTCACCCTACCAGTACTTATTCCTGCACCATCTTTGCAGCAAAGCATTCACAGCATTCAGTTTTGCTCTCAATCATGAGCTTCCTTGAGTGTCACAGTCACTGAGTTATCTTGTTTTTTCGTGATTGGCTTTGTGTGTACAGGAAAATGCCACTCATAGACAGAGGGTCCCTGCAGGAGCTAGCCCACGGCCCCTTTCATGACCCCTGCCCTGGCTGCAGAGACACAAAAGAAAGCTCCTGTCTTTGCCTGATCTCCTGTTCCCAGGGAGTATACACAAATAATAAGCAACTTTCATTGCTCCAGGCCCTGGACTAAACCCTTCCTTCAGATGAGACTATGACTCAGAGATGAAGCAATATATCTAAGATCACCTAGTCAGAGAGTAACAGGCTTCACCCCCTGGGTCATTTTATGCCACCGCTCTTGCTCTTAACTTGTTCACAACACTTGCTGTCCTGTTGGGCTTTCTCAATTCCTTCCTAATAAGGAGCCTTGAAAATGCATAAACAGCTAGGCACTGAGAGTCACTAGTAGTTGAAGAGCAACTCATGAAAGCCTTTCACTGTGAAAGAAAACCAGGAAGCACTTGTTTCCTGGGGATATGATTTCAGAGAAAAATATGCATTTGTTAGTAGTGAGGAAAGTTCTTATTTCTTTGTCTTTCTAAAAAACGTATTATTGAATTGATGGAAGTCCAGTTTTGGTCCAGTTTTGGTGGGTTTGTTTTATGTCTTATTCTATAAAACAGGATTAGGTAAACAGAAATTCACTGAACTTGTATTTTTCTAACCATTTACTCCTGTGGTTCCTGCTCTCTTAACTTGCTTTTAAAATAAGACAAAACCTAATGGAAACTAAAATCCCACTGCTACCATGAAAAACTCTGCTTTAAATAAATGGAAACTTTGTATACTTTTTGAGGGAAGTTAAAATTAAAATCTAGTTTTCCTTATCAGGCAAGTACAGCAAGATTAATAATTCCCTTGGTCGCTTGCCAGATTTCCAAGAAAACAACAGAGTGGGAAACTTTCAATATGGAGTTGTTGCCAGGCAATATGGTTGGGGAGAGGCAGAGAAAAATCCTCTCGGGATTGCTCTAATGCAACCTATCTTTAGCCTTGAATTTTGTAGGAGACAGAGTTTAAATTAGGTGAGGCCCCACTAGGCTTCAGTGCTTGTGCGTGTTGGGAACAGGCAGAATAAGTCAATCACCGAAATTGCTGTAGTCATTTGGCAGTGACGCTCTCCTCTATGGGGAGGAGCAAATAGTCCCACTGGGTTTCCCATATGAGTTGCAGTAGAGATGGCTTCTTCCTAGAAATGACAGTGCAGATTGGTTACCTTTGTTTATAAAATAAAAGACACTTTCAAAGGGCAAGGTTTTTGACATAGATGAGTTGAGTCTGTAACTCAGAAGCATCTCATTGAAAAAGATACCCACATTTAGCCTCCGCGGTGTGAAATTTCCACAGCATTCTCTTAAAGCCCTAAGATTAAAAATCTACCTCAAACATATTCAAAGCCAACCAAGTATTGGTGAGTTAGTTTCTATGGCCCCTTCCTGCAGCTTTTACTCAGAGAGGACAACAGGTCTAGTTTGTTTAGGAAACATGTCATGAGCATTGCCTAAGCTTTCAGTGTTGTTGGCCCAAACTCTGCTCAAGTTGAGATGAGTCTGCTTTGTTTGCTTAAAACAGGAATTAAAGGACTGAAATGTCATCACTGTTTTTGAGCCTTTTGGACCTAATGAATATTTCATTTTCTTCACAGCGATATGACTGCTAAGAGATCCACCCCAAGACCGAACCACAGTCTTCCTTTATTTCATTGTAATTTATATATTTTACTTGTATTAATTTGTAAAACTTTGTACTAGTGTATCATAGTCCACATATTCTACTTTTATAAGTGTGCATAAAGACTGGCATCTTCATGTGATGTCAGTGTTGGAACTTAGCAAAAAAACTGAGTGACGGGTCCTCAGCATATCTGAGATAAACTCTGGCCTAAAGTAATGTTTTTGAGAAACATTACAAGGGTAAATATCACATTCCAACTACTATTGTATATATATATGTGCATGCATTTATTAAATGAAAGATTTCTAGTTGCTTTTTTTTAAGACCATGAAGGAGAAAATCCAACAACATGAAAAGATGTGTTTTTTTCACTGTTTATATGGTGTTTCCCATTCATATGCCTGCAAATCACTAAGAGGCCTTTTTGAATTATTTGTGTTCTGTGAGAGACAGGGACTTGGTGGGAGAAGGAGACTGACAGAATGCATATACCCAGCCAAATGAATGCATCAAAACATGCAGTGTGGCTAGATGCTGGGAGTTCTACCAGATCCTGAATTTTCCTAACACGTGGAAGGTTTTTTTGTCCTTCAAAGACAAGCACTAAGGATCATGTATTTAAAAAGAGAAGGGATGGTTCATGGACAAGAAGAAAGGTGGGAAACGGAATAAAGCAGTTGATCAGCATCATGGGAAAATGGGGAGGGGAAGAAGGAGCCAAAGGACCCTGAGGAAATACCCCCAAAACTTGCTTGTTTACATACAACAAAATAAAGGATTCAATACTATTTTTTTCTTTGTTTGGTTTCATTGTCTTTTGTTTAAAGTTGCTCCTTTTTTCTCCCCATTTTATTTTCCAGCTTGCAGGTTGTGCCATGCCCATGGCCGGGGCTTTGTGTCTTCTGGTTTCTTTATCCCACTTTCTCTAGCTCATCCTGTCCCTCCTTTTCTACCTTCACCCACTATTTACGCACTGTAGCTGCTCTGCCACCCCTTGGGGCCAGCACCCAGGTAGCTAACTTTCTGCTGGGCGCTCCAGGCCTCAGGCTCCTGGAGAAGGCACAGACATTTTCTCTCTTGACATTTTATATCTGTGGTACAGAGTTAAGCCCTTTCAAGCTACAGGGCTCCTCATCTATTGGGAAGTGTCTTCCAAAATTTTCTGCTTTGGGTGCTTATTGGCCTGGGCAACAGACAAATGAGTTAATAAAACTTCACTGGCTGTTAGACAGCAACATAAAATAGTTGCTAAAGTAAATCAATATATGGGAATATTTCATCAACATACTTTTGAAAATTATACTGTAGTTGTCCTCATAGCAACTCCATTGCACCATCTGTAGATGGGAAGATCGATTATGTGTGATCTAGCAGCAGTCTGGTGAGTGGGCCTAAGGATTACTGTACTTTTGAAATTTGATTCTGATTGAAATGATATCTTGAGGTATATGCAACAGTTTTAATGTGATATGAAAATAATATGTGATTTTGTGTTGTTGAGCAAAGCATGATCTGTTTTGCTGATACTATTATAATTTGTTGCATGCAGGAAGGAAATCTTAAATTTGTTTTAGAGGTTAATAAAAATAGTGACATTTTTCCCATTCAAGTTTAACACCCCCTCCCAGATATCTATATGGCCCTTGGGAGATCTTGGACAAGTTAAGAACCCCTGTAATAGAGGATCCAAAAAAGTGACATCATGATCAGCTATAAGCACATTTTCTCCCTAAATGTGTCCTCAGAGGAAATGTCGATAATAATTATTAACAATGATAGTAATAACAGCAACTATTTATTACTTTTCTTAAATGTGTCAGTTACTGTACTTAGTTTCTATACCTAGTATTTCACTGAAATCTCTTAGTAGCCCTAGTAGATGGTGCTTGTCTCCATTCTACGGAGTCAAAGCTCCGAGAGGTTAAGAAATCCACCCAAGGCCATATCCTCAGCATGTGAAACAAGTATGATTCAAATCCAGGTCAGTCTAACACGAAGGCATGTGCTGTTCCAGCTGCTCTCCTCGGCCCCCACCTCCTCTGCTGCCCTTGTCCAGGTGCTGGAGTCTTGCCTCCTCTTTTTCACCCACCTACTGGGGGCTTTGGAAGGCCCCTAGGACCCTGAGTCATCCCAGTTCCAGAGCCCAAGCCTGAGTAACTCAAAGTTTCCCCTAGTTGGTAAATTCTTTAGGAGTAGATACAGCCATTGTCCAGAGGAAATGGCTTACACAAGTTACCGTCTATTTTAGTTGATTGTATTTATAGCTCATACTCTGGGTCTATATTATCCTAAACCCCTCAATTTGGCCAGAAATTCCCTTAGGGATTATACCAGAACAGCTCATTATCACCTGGCAACCTAAAAACATTAAAAATTACTGTAGAATCTGTATCACTTGAATAGGCCACATGGCCTCAGTGTTAGATAAGGTGAATGCCTCTGAGTAGCAATTTACCATAGTTACCAAACCCACAAATAATTATCCAAATAAAGGAAGTCTCTTGAATTGATATCTAAGGAACTGATGCAATGCTACCTGCACTACAGTTTGTTTCTTGTGTGTGTGTCAGGTCTCTTTAAATACATGGCCCCTGAGGCTTACCCATGGTGGGAACAGGTGTGGGATTCAGCGCAGCTTTTCAGAAAAGCCACAATCTATCAAGTCTGCACATCCTTTGTAAACCACTATTTTACTTTTAGAAACTTATTTTAAGAGTATCATCAAGGATGTTCAGTTGGATAATTTTGGGAGTATTGTTTATACAAAGAAAAATGACAAAAACCTAAATGTCCAACAAGGAACTGGGCTGATAAAATGTTGTTGACACAATAAAATCACATATTTATAAGTAATGTATAACATATGTATATATATATACACTAAAAAGTAATATTGATAAGATTCTGGGTGATTTTGTCTTGATTCATTTTGCTTGCCTATAATTACTGAAGTTTCTACAATAAATTCATACTACTTTTGGAAAGAAAACAAAAATGGGCAAAGAAAGATTCAATCCTAAAATCAATCAGGGAGTGGTCCACAGTCTTTAATGGAAACTCCCCAAATATATGAGAAAACCATTGTTCTTGTGGGTGAACAAAGGAGTCATTCTAAGTAAACACTGGAGAATAATTTCCCTGCATTTAGGCGGAGAGATGGACCAGGTGAGGCTGGCAATAACCACAGGCTAAAATAAGGGGTGGCCACAATTCCCATTCTGCGTTTGGGAAACGTAAATACACGGTATCTACTTAGTCTAGCTACTAAATAAGATTTCCATAAATATCAACTACATACCTGCTTTTCCATTTTAAAAATGAAAGTAATGAAACTTTTACTTTATGCATTGGACTTTTGTCAGGGCTTTTTGTAGTAGAGCCTGAATTTCCTAACTTTTCTTTTCTGAGGGTTAACAATAGCATGGGTTTATAGAATTTGGCTCAGCCTAGTTTATGGAAATGATCCAATGCATCTTAACAAGCAGAGAAATTGAGTCACCCACCTCAGGCTAGTACAAATTGTTCCTCCTCTTTTAACGTGAAATATTTTTGTGTGTGTACGTTATGATCAGTTTAGATATTTACTTTAATTACTGTAGTTAAAAAAAAGCCTGCTCAGCCTTTCTGGAGCTCGATTTCATGTTAATTCCTGGAATCGACCAATCAGTCAAGTCTTTCTCTCTCTCTCACACACACATGCACACTCACACAAACACACACACACAGACCACATATACACATATTTTCCCATTGTACAGCAATTAAAAAGAACAAACTCCTGCTGCTTGAGACAACACGGGAACCTCTCACAAACACTGAGACAGAAATCATCTACCCTGTCTCTTCCCCCAATATTGATGACACAATCCTGGACATAATCTTAACTAACGTAGCTAAATCAAGAGAAAGGGGTGGTGAGTCCCTTTATGCAACATTTCCCACACTAGGTTTTTATTGCAGCATGATCGTTCTCCAAGAGGAGCTGTTTCAAGATGTCTATGTTCACAAGTTGCATCCTGCAAGTGGAAGACTCTGTGTCAAGCATTCCACTTGCTAATTCTCACCACACCCTACTCTGTTCCATGTGTATAAATACCACTGATTTGGGTGCAGGGCTCAGGGCCAATTGCAATGGCCGCTAGGATCTCAGAGGTAGACACTGCCTAGAAAGGTTGAAAAGCTAAACCAAGGTATCCAGGTTGGGATCCCAGTACCTAACTCTGTGTTGGTTAAGACCACCCCCTCACTAAAGCTCTGGTGATTATCTCTGACACCTATTAAATGTTTAGCCTTTTAACATTTTTTAATCATTTTTTAATCATTTCACATTCAGAAAAATGCACACAAAAATGTATAACCCAATGGATTTTTCATGTGTTTATATCCATGTAACCACCATTTACATCAAGATATAGGACATTTCTAGCACCCAGAAAGCTCTTTCATGTCCTCTCCCAGGCAATGTGCACCCCACCACCACTGTAAACACCCTGGGGAACCACGGTTCTGATTTCTGTCACCATAGATTAGTTGAGCCTGTTCTTGAGCTTTATATAATTGATTCATAATGCATGTTCTCTTTTGTGTCTGTTTTTTCTCACTACATATTATGTTGCTGAATTCTGGCTGCCAAAACATCATCAGAACCATCTGTTCACAAGACAAAGCTGTGTATTGCTCACCGCCATCAGGGACAACACCACCTTGAAAGAGCTTTGGTTGTGCGTCGGAGGGGGAAGGAAAAAGCTAAATTTGACATTTTGATTCTGGTGTAAGATGAGGTATTGATGTGAAGGCTGGAATAGGAGTGGCAAGGATTATGGTATGGTTTAGGATTGGTGGGATCAGCACGACAGTGATTTTGAGGTGAGAGATTCAAAGACTCTTGAGATGTAAACTGTTGATGTTTTCTATTGAAGAGATGATGGGTCTTTCAGGAAGTTCCTATAATGAACAATAAAGTTATTTGGCTGAGCAAAAGTATCTTGCAATAGTAAAACTATGCTAAGACTATGGAATAATAAAATCCTGATATCACTGACAATAAGCTATGGAGCAGATAATGGTTTCAGTTCTGTATCCAAGCTGGGAATGAGGAATAGGTGGTTTGAGTCCACAGTAATTTTGAGATTCACCCATGCTGTCTTTTCCTTTGCTGTGCAGTATTCCATGGTTTGAATATCCTACAGTTTATTTACCCATTACCTATTTATTAATGGGTATTTGGGTTATTTTCAGTTTTTGCCTCTTAGGAAACATGTTGCTATGATCATTCTTAGACATGTTTTTTGCTGCATGTAAGAGCTCATGGGTATTGGTTTTCTGTTTTTTTTCTTGTTAAGGAATCAAACTGCCAATGGAGAGTCTTTTGTTGTGTGTTAATTAGCATCTCATGGGGCTCAAAGTTTCCCCCGGCCCAGCACTCCCAAGGTTTGGGCTCATCTTCTCTGTCTGAGGGACTGCCAGTCACTCACAGTTCAGTATTTCTGGATTCCCATTGTGTGCACTGAACTGCACAAGATGCTGAGGTCACAGCTGTGAACAAGGTTTTCTACGCTCCATGAGGCAGAGTCCTTGACTATGTTGCTCACTATGGTATCCTCAGCTCTAGAACACTGCCCAGCAGGCAGTAGGTGCTCAATGATCAGGGATCAGCAAACTATGACCCATTGGCCAATTGAGTCTTTTGCCTGTTTCAGTAAATAAAGTTTTATGGGAACACAGGCACGTCCATTTGTTTACATACTGCTGATGGTGCTTTCCTGCTATGACGGCAGAACTGGGTAGTTCTGATTGTGAACATAGTCCCACAGGCCTGAAATATTTACTATCTTGCTCTTTTCAGAAAGAGTTTCCTGACCTCTACCAGACCATTTGCCTGGCTAAAAATTAGCTTCTATTACAGTGGGCATTTTTGTTATTTTTAAGCTTATTATGGAAAATTTCAAATGTATTTTTTTTTAAAAAAGCAGAGAGAAGAAAATGAGTCTGACAGATCTACCACCATTCCTATATCCCAGAAATGGATATTAGGGAATGCATTCATTTCCTAGGGCTGTCATCACAAAGCACTCTAAACTGGATAGGTTGGAACAGCAGAAGTTTATTGTCTCACAGTTCTGGAGGCCTGAAGTCTGATATCAAGTTGTCAGCCGGGCCACTGAAGGAACCAGAGAAGGATCTATTCCAGACCTTTCTCCTAGCTTCTGAAAGCTTCAGGCATTCCTTGGCTGATTAAAGACCACCTTCTCCCTGTGTCTCTTTACATCACCTTTCCTCTGTCTATGTCTGTTTCTGTGTCCAAATTTTGCTTTTTCATAATGACACAGGTCATATTGCATTAGGGCCTGCCCTAATGGCCCCGTTTTAATTTGATTACTTCTATAAAGACCGTATTTTCAAATAAGGTCACATCGTGAGATATTGCATATTAAGACTTCAGCTTATCTTTTTTGAGAGGACACAATTCAACCCATAGCAGAGGAAGAGATAGCAGTCCCTGTCTGAGACTCCACTAGCATCATCTAAGCCAAACAGATGTCCTATGAGATGCCCTTGAAAAAGTCTGGGAAATAGTGCACACAATATAAATCTCCCAAAAATTCACCACACACATTAACATTCTATAAGCTCTGAGAAACCTTGTAAAAATCCATTTAACTCAAAATTTCCCAAATTATTTAATTATCAGACTTCAGGGTTGCAGGTTTTGAAAGAAACTGAACAGCAGATGAGAAGAAAGGCACAGAACTAAAAACATGGAAAACTCATTAAATGCCAATAGAGGACAGAGGTCAGAGGAGTCCTTCAGTGACAACTGGGAGCTTTGAGTAAAAGAAAGTTCTCAATATAATTAGCTGCTGCCTGTTTAGTGGACAGGAATTCTGATGTGCTTTGTCCATATCTTCTGCTCTCAAATAGGTGTGTGCAGGGGTACCACCCTTGTGGATCTTGTTCCAGTTCTCTGGGAAAACATGTTATATGCCCTTTAAGGACTCTAGTTTCCTAGGTTTTGGGGGATGTCCTGATTTCTAATGTCACAACTTTGGAGTTAAAATTGTAGCTGTAATGGTCTTAGAGTGGGAGAACTCTCTGAGTGAGACAACAGAATTTCAGAGATATAAATAACCCAGTTATAAAAGCATTTTATCCTTTATACTTTAGATTCAAACCAGTCCTCCCACCAAACCCATTTCCGAGTCCCACTGTTTATCATGGGGAGTGCTTGTATGTGAGCATGTGCAGTAGTATGTGTAACCTACAAAGCTCTGCAAAGGTTGAGAGGCAACTTCCCTCTGCATTTGCACACACATCACACATCCTCTTTTGTATAGCTGTAGAGGTGTGGGTGACAAGGATGTGGGGTGGATACAGAGCAGGCAAAGCTTGAAGATGCAAACAGACAGAACTGAAATAACATGTTAGTACCTAGTTTCTGCAAAGGCAATCTGGGTGACTCAGTCTTCAGCGTCTTTGACTAGAGGTGAGTCAGGTAACCTGTGAGCAACTGGGTGTTTCTTTGGCCCAGGCAAGCGTCACACTAGAGGCAATGATGAGTCTGATCTTGTATAATGAGAGAAGAATTCATGTCCAGATCGTCAGGGCTCCCTGTGCAGCTGAGGACGTTAGGGTTTGATGGTTTGTAGAGATGTGCCAGATGGGAGAAGAGGGCTCAAGTACAGAGAGAAAGAATGAGGGGGGCTGCAAAGGCTCCTTTGATTCCTCGCTGAGCACCACACTTTTCATGGCTCCACACCTTACACTCTCTCATTAGCTCTGCTTCTGAAAGCAAAGCAAACTAAAAGGTTTCCAGACACCAGAGGCAGGTGGTTCTCTCCATTTGCCTTTTTGAAGATTCCTTCTTTTTTCTTTGGAAGTCATTCTCATTTTAATGCAATAGGGAATTAAATGATTACTGAACTCTTGTCACATTTGAGTGATAAGCACATTTGAGTAACTAAAGAACCACAGAAAGTTGAATAGCTGAAGAATCATAAGCTGTTTCACCTAGGAGCTCTAGATTTGGGTTATGGCTGTTGAACTCGGACAAGTCAGTTTTTCTCTCTGAGCCTCAATTTTTTAATCTGTAAAGTAGAGGGGATAATATTATCTCTAACTGCTTACTGTCATTGGAATTGATAAATCCTATATGAATTGGTAGATCCTATATGAAAATACATTGTAAACTATAAAGTTTTATATAAAATATATTATTATTTTGCCATGAATAAAAAGATTAGTAGTTCCACTATATTATCACTCTCATTAATTCTTATATCATTTTCTTCTTTCTCACATAAATCATGGACCCTGGGATTCACTAGCCACTCAACATGTAAAGAACTTCTCACATACTTTTTTCTTGCTTTTAACACTGAGAACAGGGATTCTTAGCTCTTGCTGCATGTTAAAATCACCTGGTAACTACAGAGCAGTATCTTTCATGAAAACAGATGCAAAATCTTCAACAATATATTAGCAAATTGAATCCAACAAAGGAATTATACATTACAACCAAGTGGAATTTATGCCGCATATGCAAGGTTATTCAACGTTTAAAAATCAATTCAATTTAATCCATCACATCAACAGACTAAAAAAAAAAAATCCCCTGATTATACCAATAGGTGGACCAATGCCCATTCATGAAAAAAACTCTCATCAAACTAGGACTACAGGGAACTTCCTCAAGTTGATACAGAATATCTATAAAAGATCTACAACTAGTGTCATACTTAATGATGATTAACTAGAAGCTTTCCTGCTAAGATCAAGAACAAGGCAATTATGTCCCCTCTTCCCACTCCTTTTCAATGCCATACTGGAAGTCCTAGATAATGCAAAAAGATAAGAAAAGTATATAAAATGTATACACGTCAGAAAGAAAGCAATAAAATGTCTTTGTTCACAGATAACATGATTGTTTCCATAGAAGATCCAAAAGGATCGACAAAAAACTCTGAGGACTAATATGATTACAATAAAGTTGCAGGATGCAAAGTTAATATACAAAAGTCAATTTCTTTCTTATATACTGGCTATGAGCAAATGAAATTTGAAATTAAAAACACAATACCATTTACATCACCACCTAAAAAATTAAATACTTAGCTATAAATGCAACAAAATATGTATAAAATCTATATGGGGAACACTATAAAATGCTGATGAGAGGAATCAAGGAAAAACTAAATAAATCTATATTCATGGATAGAAAGACTCAATACATCAAGATGTTAGTTCTTTCCAACTTGATTGATAAATTCAATCCAATCCCTCAAAATCACATCAAGGTAACTTGTGAATATTAACAAACTGATTGCAAAGTTTATATGGAGAACAAAACAGCTAGAACAGCCCACACAATATTGAAGAGGAAGAACAAAGTTGTAGTACTGATGCTATTTAACTTCAAGACTTACTGTAAAGCTATAGTAATTAAGACAGTGTGGTGTTGGCAAAAGAACAGATGAATAGATAAATAGAGCAGAACAGAGAGCTCAGAAATGACCCTCATAAATATAGTCAACTGATTTCTGATGAAAGAGCAAAGACAATACAAATGAAGCAATGACAGTCTTTTCAACAAATGGCACTGGCATGAGTGGATATCCACAAGCAAAAGGAAAAAAAAATGGATCCAGACATAGATCTTACACACTCCACTAAATTTAACTCAAAATGCATCATAGACCTAACTCATACAGAAGCATAAAACTCCTAGAGATAATGTAGGGGACAATCTACATTATCTTGGGTAATGACTTTTTAGCTGCAACACCAAAGGCATAATCTATGAATTAAATAGTTTAAAAGTTGGACTTTACTAAATAAAAAACTTCTGCTCTACGAAAGACACTGTCAAGAGAATGAGAAGACAAGTCACAGAGTGAGAGAAAATATTTACAAAAGACACATCTGATAAAGGATCGTTATCCAAAATATATAAAGAACTCTTAAATCTCAACAATAAGAAAACAATATGATTTAAAAACGGGCAAAAGACCTGACTAGACATCCCAACAAAGAAGATACACAAATGACAAATAAACATATGAAAGATGCTCAACATCAGATGTCATTAGAGAATTGTGATAGCACTCTAAATCTATTAAAATAGCCGAAATCCAAAACTCTAACAACACCAGATACTTGTGAGGGTGTGGAGCAACAGGAACTCTCATTCATTGCTGGTGGGAATGCAACTTTGGAAGACAGATTTGGCAATTTCTTAGTGAACAGAGCATATTCTTACCATACAACCCAGCAATTTCAGTCCTGGCATTTACCTAAATGAGTTGAAAATAGATAGCCTCATAAAAACCTAACATAAATGTTTATGGTAGCTTTATTCATAATTGTCAAAACTCGGAAGCAACTAAGATGTCCTTCAGTAGAATGAATAAATAAACTATGGTACATCCAAATGGTGGAATATAATTCCGTGTTAAAAATAAACGAGCTATCAAGCTATGAAAAGACATGGAGGAGCCTTAAATGCATATCATTAAGTGAAAGAAGCCAGTCCAAAAGGCTATATACTCTACGATTCCAACTATATGACATGTCAGAAAAGGGAAAACTAAGTGAAAAAAATCAGTAGCTGCTGGGGTTGGGAAGGAGGGAAATAAATATGGAGAGGACAGAGGATTTTTAAGATAGTGAAACTACTTTGTATGATACTATAATCATGGATACATACTTCTATACAGTTATCGAAACCTTTAGACTGTACACACCAAGAGTGAACCTTAATGTAAAATATGAACTTTGGATGCTTATCAAGTATAAATTTAGATTCACCAGTTGTAAAAAATGTACCACTCTGGTGGGGATATTGATAATGGAGGAAACTAACATGCATGGGGACAGAGGGTGTATGAGTTGTTTTCAATTTTTCTTGTAAACCTCCAACTTCTCTAAAAATGAAGTCTGCAAAAAAAAACCCAAAACACCTGATAGCTTTGGAAATTCTCAATGTCTATGCCACACCCCCACTCAATTAAGTCAAGACATATGAAGATGCAAACTAGACATCAGTAAATTTTTATATAGCCCGTGTAATCCCAATGTACAGTCAAGGCTGAGAAGCATGGCCCTGGAAGGTGATACCTTACAGCAGTGGAACTCAGACTTTGATACCATTAGAATCACCTGCACTTAAAATATATATAGATGACCAGGCCTCACTCCCTGAATTTCTGATTCAATTGTTCTAGGATAAGACCTGGATACTAAAATTTTTTAAAAGCTTTTCAGGCAATTTTAATATGCAACCAGAGTTGAGAATCACTCATCTCTAGCAGGAGGAGCAAATTCCTGGAACATATGCTCCAAATTCTCCACGCCTGTATCCATAGTAGAAATCACCAATCATTCCCAGACCTGAGTCCAGACATGGCTTTAGGATCCTTCTCTACTTAGCCGCTTAGACAGGCACCCACAATTGATAGAATCCCTTTTGGCATCTCTGCTCTATAGATTTATTTCATCTCCAAACGGAGATGGCTTTTTTGGACCGACATGTCTCCCCCTATTGTTGCCCCCATCTCCATGTCCGGGGGAGTCTGACATTTTCATAGGAGAACTTTCCAAGGCTGTGACTCTGTGACAGCTGTTCAGGCTTTGGGACGATGCTCTACCTTCAGATTGTGCCTATAGTCTTCAAAGCTCAAATACTTCCTGCAAACATTAACTCATTTGTTTGAAAATGTCTGGTGTTATGAGAACAAATGAGATAATGTTTATGAAACACTCTGTCTTCCCAAGATGAAAGAAAATAGGCATATTTAGAGGCCACTGAAACCTTTCACAGGAGTTGGCTGCCTTTTTTGCTCTGCTGTGCGTATCGTTTAAGGCCAGGAGACAGGCTGCACCACCGTTCTTTAGAGAAGGCACAGAGATGTGGGAGGGATAGCAGCATGGACAGCCTGGGAGAGTCCAGCCTTCGTCACTTCCTAGTTTTGTTATCTTAGGCGAGGTTCTTAATGACTCTCAGCTTTTGTTCCCTCATATGTCCAGCAGGAATGATGGCTGAGATCAAGTATGTGAGAATGCTGGGGTGGAGTAGACACTCAATGTCAACTATTCTGAGAAGCTGGAGGCTGCCTTGGGCTGATTTTAAAGGGCTGCATATGCATTATATTTGTACTTCAGTACCTGGAAACATAGAAGACACGGCTGATTAAGAATCCAGAAAGAAGCCTTCCTTTGACTAACATGATAATTAAGAGAACTTCTGTTTTTAAAGAATTTCCCATTTTAATCTATAATTAAAAATAAGATCCAAGGCTAGAAGTCTTCAAAATAGCCAAAGGCATTGTTGTTAATTTTGAGTATTTACTGTAGTCGGTATGTGGCTTATTAATATGCCAAACAAATCAAATCCTAGCATTAACTTACTATAGTTGCTGAAAATGACCTCAAAATTATTGTTTAGGTCTAACTTATCCACTATGATAGCCACTAGCCATTAAGTGGCTACTGAGCAGTTGAAGAGTGACTAGTCTGATTGAAATGTGCTATAAACATTGAACATGCACTTGAGGTAGAGCAGGGACATGGGACAAGCATCATGATTCATTTTTCCTGCCTATGATGAAAAATGCCGATACAAACAATGTAGGAAGAGCAGAAGGGACTCCATCTTCAGGCTAAGATTCCATTTTAAAACACCAGGGAGTTAAGACATAAGATTCCCGGCATACTTTATGGTAAGTAGCCAACAACTGTCCCTATCTTAAGGCAGGGCAAGCAGTCCTAAAGGATATGTTCCCGCTGCTTGAGGGTGACAATGATGTTGGAGAAGGATGGGATCAAGAATATCCTTGTGTTTCCTTTTTAGTTTTTATTTTAATTGTATTCGTTTTTTATTTTAATTTATTTCTATTTTATTTATATCTTTTAATCTAGAGGATATTCTGCAGTGAAAGGTGACATAATGTCTCTCACCGGAGACAGACATCGCAAGACCACATGTCAAACCTACATGTCCTCCTCCCCTGGTGCTTTGCCCATTTCTTGATATCCTTAAAAGGCAGAATCCTAAGCCTTTAAGCTCTCCTCCTCTCTGAGGTTGCCCACTTTCCCATTTCTTCCAGTGTGTACTTTGCCTTAAATAAAGACTTATCACTGCTCAACTTACTGCATTGTGTCTCTGCGCTTTCCCAGAGGTACACGTCTTTGTTACTCCACTATTTCATTTCATTTTCTAGACATAAGCACAGGTCTTCACTCTCACTGTCCTACTTCAGACAAGTAGGGAAGGGCTAGTGAGATCTCTGATTTGGGCTTGCAAGTTCCCATTGCCTGGGTGACCCGGATGGGACTGCAGCTTACAGTCATGCTCTTTAGTAGTCTGCCCCCAAAACTCCTTTCTTTGTCTTTGGGAAGTTCTCAGAACATAGTCTTACTCCCTCCAATGCTCTGTGGCTTCCCCAAATCCTGAGCTGGTAGGGGCATAGTTTCCACGCCGTGTAGATTCATACAGACACTGGACACCAAGTGACTCTGGCTTCAGAAGTTGGTGAGGGATGTGCAGTATGACAGGCAGGAGTTCCACAAACTTTCCCTTCCTCCCTCTGTTCCTTGTTGCTCTCTGCTGCCTGCAAGGCTGCTGCCATTCACTACTACTCTCGCTTTAACGAATTCCTTCCTTATCCACACTCATCGACCTGTTTGAGAATTCTTTCTCCGTCAGAGTCAAGAACCCTCCCCTGACCAGGCTGAGGTTTCACCTAGTGCGCAGGGAGAGACCTCCCCAGATGCAGCGCCTGGCTATGCACTGGATTTTGGAGTCTTATTATGAAACAAAGAATATAAAACAGATTATTAACATGTCATTCTTACTGATTCAATGTTGAAATGACTCAAATTTGGTACATTGAGTCAAGTTAAATACAATATTAAAATTAATTTCACCTTTTCCTTTCTACATTTTTAATTTTAGTACTAGAAAATTTAAAACTCCATATGTGGCTCACATTATATTTCTATTGGCTTACATTGCTTTAGATAATTAAATAAATATAAAAAATTAAATGATGTATGTCATACAAAATTACTTAGAATTTGGATAACAAATCAAATGGTTATATGAATATTTTGGAAGCCGTGACACTGATAGCCCATCTAAGTGAAAATAAGAATTTATATTTGTTACAGATCACATAGTTAAAGAAGACCTGCGAAGAAGGTAAAGCAATTTGAAATGCTTAGGTGTTTTGAAATCAATTTTTAGTTGAAGCATTTTGAAAAAGATTATTCAAGAAAACATTAAACATGTAAAAAGTCTCTAGGAAAAAGTGGCAGGGGAGTTCAGATGCACAGTCACACAAGCCACAGACCAAGAAAGCGTTACATACACAACACAGCTCTGTAAGTGTGCCTGGGAAAATTCTTTCTTTAGCACTGAATGTAAGTAGGTGCTCTGCGAAGTCACATGAGAGATGCAAAGATGAAAAATACATAGTCTGTATGCTCTGAAGTTTTAGATTCTTCTTTCAAACATGCATACGCTCTGAAGTTTTAGATTCTTCTTTCAAACATGCAATTTTAACCAAGACCTTGACAGAGAGACCAGAGCATACGTATGTTAAACACGTATTTCTACCCAAAATATCAGTCATTTTAACACTTGTTAGACATGATACTCTTGTGCCCTTATAAAACATAAAATAATTTTTATTTTATGTTTTATAATGTCTATAAAATGGACATTCTTGACTCCACCTTCAGTTTATAGCCCAGATGGAGTAGAATGAACCAGATTTACCCTGTCACTTGAGACAACTAGAATAGCGGATAAAATGTGAAACAACAGTTTTCAAGGCACAGTACAGCAGTAAAAGACAATGACGCTTGAGAGATGTGAAACCAAGTAGGTAAGCCTCATGACTAACCCAGCTAAGTCCTTGAGAGAGCTCCCCATCCTTAACGTTGGGCAGTGAAAAACAAGGGATCTGGTCAACTACCTGGATTAAGAAGGTGGAGTTCAGAGTCTCGAAGTGTGGCCCTGGCCCAGCATCATCAACATCACTTGGGAACTGAATCAAAACGCAAATTCTCAGTCCTCGCTCCAGACCTGCTGAATTAGCCCACATGGGAGTGGAGCCTCGTGAGCCATCTGTGTATCAATGAACCTTCCAAGTGACTCTGATGCTCTCAACGCTCTGACTTGTGAGAACCACTGACCATTGTAAAGTGCTTTCCTTTCACCATCCGGGCGTGGGACGTGTGTTCGCACCAGTGGGTGGCTACGGGTGGCTGGTACGGGCCAAATTCACCAAGATCACATGGAATTCTCAAAGGTAGCTCCCTGAGGAAACCCGACCATCCACCTTGACTCACCTCTCTCTCCCATCCAGACTCTCTGCCTTCCAGCCTGGTGATATTTCCAGAAATGGAGATGCCAGGTAGGGTTGCAGAGAAAGCACTGGAGTCAGACCTCAGTCCCAGGTTTGCCCCTGACTTGATCAAGTTCACTTCCTTCTCAATAAGCATGACATTAGACCAGATAATATTTAAGCTGAATATGGTAAAAACATGGACAGGGCTGGGGTGGGAAGAACTGGAAGGATGAAACAATGTGAGGGGTTTGGATACATTTACTATCACAAAAATGTGACATTACAGATCAGTAATTTCATTGAAAAATAAAAATGCTAGAATGAAAATATATTTGGTATTATTTTATCTTAGCCTCATAGAAGGAGTTAATCTTCTCTTGCATCTCTTCACTACTTCAATGAGAGAAGTACAAGCTACTTTTCCTTCTGTGCAGGACAGAAAATAACTTTGTGAACTTCTAGGGAAGCGGGGTTTTCCCTTAAAAGGATGCATATCATTTAAACCACAGAATACATGTAAGTAAAGGGTGAATAACCTAGATTGTCTAAGAAAAGGTGATAAAGACCGTTTCTGTTTAGGGAGTTGGGAGGGTGGAGAGATGGGTGGTGCAGATAAAGCTGCTACCCTGCCCGTTGGCAGTGATAAGAATAATTCTGAAATGTCCTAAATTAAGTGACATAAGGACCCAAGAATGAGGGAGAGAGATAAGGGAAGATAATCAGTCAATAGCCTGAGGCTGTAGCTAACCAGAAACTCCACGTTCCTGGATGCAGTCATTTCACCATTTACCTAGAAAGTCCCCAGGACCTGACCATCATCAACGAGTAATCCGCTCTCTATGCGCTAACCACCTATCCCTGGACTTGCCCCGCTTCATGTTAGCCCACCTTCCTTATCTATAGCCCAGACAAATTTAAAGAACTTTCTTAAGACCCCTTATAAACGCCCCCTTTCCTGCTTCTGGCGGACGGGTTGTTTCTGAGAACTGACCTAGCTGCTGTGAAGCAGAAACTTCCTGTCCCAGAACTCAGTCCTTTATCTGGCTAGCATTTGTAAAATCTCAACGAACCCTTTTATTTCAGAGATGGCTCAGTCTCTAGAGTTTTTTATTTGTCAGCAGTCTCAGTAGAGAGAACGGATGGAGGGCATTTTGCAAACAGTGGAATCCATTCCAATTCAGTTTCAGGGGCCAGCTCTGGATTTATAGAAACTAAAAGGGCCGGGTTGGAAGGACAGCCACGTAGGGGCCCGCTCGCAGGGCAAAGTGGTGAGGGCAGGCACCGTCCTCCGTCAGAGCCTCCATGGTTGCTGCGAGGACCGGCGCGCTGAGGGCTCCTTACAGCAGATGGGAAGCATTTTAAGGTGAACTGACTGGTCTTCAACAGTGACACCGTGTGGCCAAGAGAAGTAAACACAATCTCCTCAGGGGCTGAGAAGGCCTGGCCAGTCTACTCCCAAACTTGAGCAATTTGTGAGGGTTCACTTCAAAGAGAACACTAGGCTTCTTGCTATTAGGCTGGGTGGGGCTACATCTATTTTGTTCAGTATTGATATTTTGAGTTTTTGAAGCAGTTCATGCTGGTTAAATACATTCTAGAATAAATGTTATAAACAGACATTACTTATATTTCTGAATATCTGTACCTCATCATTTTGACTTCTGTAGGGTTTTGAAAGAGCTCCTGAGCATTGCCCTCCAGACCACGGAACACAAGAATTCATTTCCTCTTTCGCCGCATGGCAGGCCAAATTATTTTTTGAAAAAAAAGCGAGAGGAAGAGTGGAAGGACCTAATTTTTGAATTGCAAATGGGACTACTCTGGGGTTATTAAATTTTTCTTAAAGGTACCTTTCTGCTCAAAATGTCTACAGTTTTATAAGGAACTGCTTAATGTTCTGAGAATGCCCTGGAAAAGTTATTCATGCTACTCATTAAGGACATCTAGTTGATTAAATATTTCATTTTATTTCCAGTTGAACTCTACTGTGTCAGTTTCTCAAAACTTTAAAAAATTTGTTAGGACTGTGGCTGTGTAAACTTGTCAAATAGGTATAGTCCATGAGGCTTAGAGCATCATTCACTCTAACAGTAAGTAGTGCATGAGCCCTACTTGGTGTCAGGCATTATTCTGAGCATAGAAGACAGAGTGGTTTAGAAAAATATGGTCTCCCCTCAAGAAGCCTGCCTGGCTGGAGAGAATCCCAAGACACTGTAAATGCAGAGATGAGGAAGACCTGACTAGTCTCAATGCTACCACCAATTTTGAGAGGCCTAAAGACATAGATGAATGTCAACAAACACAGAACCAGCCCATGACGCCAATAATTCATATACGAGCAGGGCTGCTCAGAAGTATGTTGAGTGTTGGAATCAAGACAACCTGGGTTTGAACTCCAATACCACCACTTACCAGCTATGTGATCTTGCACATGTCACTAAGCACCAAATGCCTCAGCTTCCCTGCCTGTGTAATTGAAGAGAATCTCTACCTCAAAAGAGGTTTAAACTAGATAATACTGGCAACGTGTGATGCTGAGCAGGACTGCTCCAAAAATTGATCTTTATTGTAATAATGATTGTCAAAAATTTGTAGACCAATCAGATCATTGATGTTTTTTGTTATGCTCAAATCAAGCATTGACAATTTAATAAAGATTTGCCAGCCTCAACCAAATGAGATTTGCCATATTTGTCTAATTCTTTGGAACCTGACCTCACGTACATAACAGAATCACCTTAGGAGCTTTGAAACTGATGCCCAGACTCAACCCCAGAGTCCGAGGCAGCTGGTCTGGACTGTGCCTGGGGCTTCAGGATTTTCAGTCGTGAATTAATATGCAGCCCAGGTTGCGACCTCCTGGTTTAACTGAACGTGAAGAGAGAGCAGGCCTGGTCTTGGGTCACAAGCAACCAGTTTGTTGCTGATGACCTTTCTCTCTTACACCCACAGTCTAAATGGCAAAGAATGCACAGCACATCCACCAAGTGCTGAACACTTGCCCGAGGCACCTGTCATTCTAATTCCCTAAAGCGTCTGAAGGTCCTTAAAGCACAGTCCTCAGGCAGCAGCTGTGGGCTGCCTGAAAGGCTGTGGTTAGAAGGGTGGATTCTGGGGAAAGCTCTGCCATAGCCCAGCCAAGAGACTATACACTTAAGAAAGAAAGAAAAGGAAGGAAGGAATGAAGGAATGAAGGAAGGAAGGAAGGAAGGAAGGAAGGAAGGAAGGAAGAAAGAAAGAGACTATGCGCAAGTCAGTCTACCTGTCCCAGCCTGATTTTGTTATCTGTGCATGTTTATAGAGATAAGAATGCCCTTCCTGCATACCCCACAGAGCTATTCTTAGGCCAATGGCATTATGTCCATAAAGCATCTTGTAAACCATAAAATACTATACAAATGAAACCAAATACCCAGTAGAAATTAATCGTTGTGTTTTCTGAAACTGTATAAATGTTCTATAAATGATCATTTCTGCTGACAAGAGCGAAGTTTTCCACCACCTCATAGCAAAGCTGCGATGATTGGGACTATTTCCTATAGCAGTTCTATGTACTAAGTTTCACAGCAGCAATACTGCAGAGTGCACTCTATTTTCTATCCTAATCAGTGGCTTGTGATGATAAAGCTTTTGCAAAATGCCATCTCAGGTGCAAGCATGCAAGGTAAAATAGGTAAAATAACTCCTTTTTTGTGGAAAAATAATTACTGTCATGAGTTTTGTTGTGCAAATATAAAGCATAAGGGTCTCTGCAATTTCACTGAGAATAATAAGTAAACAATTGAAGTTAGGGGTTCTAATTAGTAATATAAATTGAACAGGTCTTTCTTTTTGGTTTTGTTTTTGGGTTTTCTAGCACAATTTGCTTTCGAGTTATGGTAAAGTAAGAGAATGATTTCTTTTTGTTAAAGAACAAAATTCAACTGAGTAAATTTTAAAGATCTTATTGACCTTTATGCAGGGACTCATGAATTCAGCAGCATCCATTCTAGCAGATAGAAAGGAGCTCCAAATAGTTGTACAATTAGAGAGGTTTTTATAGACCAAACTGAGCAGGTACAAGGAAGTCATGCTGGGCAAAAGCAGATTGGTTATTCCAAGATTATTTTCCTGATATGGAGCAAAGGGAAGCCTTGGAGCTGGGTCAGGTAACCGGCTCTGAGCAGGCAAGCACAGATTGGTTGAGCTAGCCCTTCCCTTTCCGGGAGAGCCCAGCACGGAAGCTTAGGTAAAAGTTTTGGTTTGCTCATGAGGGTCTTACAATGAGCAACTCCAACTTGGGCCTAAGCTAGTGACTTTACCACTTTCCTAAAACTGGCTTGGACCGCTTGCATGTGTGCATTGCTGTGTGTTCCTGCGAAGCTGTGTGTGTGTTATGTTATAAGCAGCAGGATGCAGAGATGGAGTTTGTAAGTAAGGAGCATGGAGAAGGCTACAGGCTGATGTTTTCATTTCCTGCTGCAGAAAAAGGTTGTATGAAAAGGGCAATGGCCCATCTAATGAAAGGTTAAAGGTATGTTGAGAGGCAGCCTAGAGCACAGACTCCATCTACAGTCATTTAGCCTGATTTAAATCCTGACTTCAAGTCTTCCCAGCTGCGTGACTTCAGGCAAGTGATTTAACTTCTCTGTTGCCTCAGTTTCCTTTTCCATCAAATTCCAGTATCTAATCATTAGGTTGCTGTGAGGATTAAATGAGTTAATATTGATAAAATGCTTAAAACAGTAGCTAAAATATAGTAAGCACCATGTATTAGATAAAAATACTTTTTATTGCAGTGTTATATTGTCTGCTATTTACTTTAATATACACCAGTAGAAATATACTATAAGAGTGTAAATTAACTTAAACCTACATCTTAGTGGTGAGAAATTAACAATGAGGTACCCAATTTGAGAGTCCACACTCCAAGGGTGGTTCAAGCAGAACTCCTAATATCGCTAGTGAGATCTGTACCAGATGGCACCAGAAGGTAGGCTGTTTGATTTATTGTTAAGAAGAAAAATATAGAAAATGATGGTAACAACTAAAGAGCATTTATTGAATAATATGCTTTATACAATGCCATTTACTTAGAAGTACCTTCATTCATTCAACAAACACTTGTTAACAATCTACTGTGTGCCAAGCACAGTGAGAGGCACTGGCTTTACATTTGTCTAAGAGGGATGTGAAGCATGTCCTGTGTGGCTCCAAGATGAGACTGAAGGATGAGATGGCACGCATCTGCCAAGGCAGGTGTGCATAGAATTCCAGGCAATAGGAACAGCTAGGATGGGACCTCAGAGCAGGACACACTGCAGTTTTGGGCAACTGAAAGGCAGCTTGGATGGTTGGATAGTGGCAGGCAAGAGGCAGCAGATGATTCTCTTGACATGTTTCATTTGACCTCCATAAGGCACTGAACCTACTAAACCTTGAAACTGTCTCCCCTTGATTTCCATGTTGCTTATACCCCTTGGTTTTCTCCCATCTTATATGAGATTGACTAGTGCCCCCCATTCATATCCACCTAGAACCTCAAACTGTGACCTTATTTGGAACAGGGTTTTTGCTGATGTCATTAGTTAAGATGATTAGTTAGAACTACGGTAGGCCATAAATCCAATGACTGGTGCTCTTATAAGAAGCCCATGTGAGGATACAGAGATGACGGTCACGTGATGACAGAAGCAGAGACCGGCTGACACACTTGGAGCCGAGGAGCACCAGCTATCACTGAAGCTGGGACACAGGCGTGGAACAGATTCTCCCTCAGAACCTCCAAGGGACCAGACTTGCTGGCATCTTGATTCTTGGACCTCTAGTCTCCCGAACTGTGAGATAACACATTTCTGTTGTTTTGAACCACCCAGTTTGTGGTAATTTGTTATGGCACCTTTGGAAACTAATTTACATTTCCTTAACTGTACATATCTCTTTTCTTGTTTTCTTCTTTCTGTGTATACTTGGTGTCATTCAAGGTTTCCATTCTTTGTCGACACTCTCTCCTTACATCCTCTCCCTGGCATCTATTGGCAAACAGCCTTACTCTGCCCAAGGCAAAAGGGAACGAAGTCTGGGAGTAAAACAGGAGACTTCCCTCTATTTCAACCTCCACATTCAATTAGTCACCAAGCCCCATAGACTCTGCATTCTTTTTAAAAATCAGTATTCAAGAGAAATGGAGTCAGGGAAAGGGTGGTGGGTAATACTTGCATATGATTTTAAAATAGATAGTATGAATAGTTAGACATATACAAACAATTAGGCATTCCAAAATATACCCAAGTATATATGGAAATATAATAAATGATAAGGATGGGAAAATATTAACTTAAATAAATGGTGGAGGGGCAACTGGATAGTCATTGAAAAAAGATAAAATTTATGATGACAGATGATAACTACACTTTTTGTTGTATTTAGTAATGTATGCAGTTGTTAAATCACTATGCTACGTATGTGAAACCAATATTGTATATTAACTATACTTCAATTAAAAGAAATGAATGAACAAAAAGTCAAAATTAGATCCCTCTATCACACCATAGACCAGAATAAATTCCAAACAGATCAGTAATCTAAGTGTGAATAAAGTCAAGCAAAAAAGTAGTAGAAGAAAATATAACTGGGTTTGGAAAGAACTTCTCAAAGATACAAAACAAGATCCCAAAGCAACAGTAGAAAATCTTGATAAATTAGACTACATAAAAATTAAGTTTTTAGTTTTTCCAATGTATAAAACATCATAACAAAGTCAAAAGGCAATTGGTAAATTAGTGTAAAATATCTGCAACATATTGCGAAGGATTAATATACTTACTATATAAAGAGTGGTTAAATGAAAATAAAAAGGAATAAAATCCAAAACCTGATATAAAAATGGGCAAAATCATAAACAGACAATCTACAGAAAGAGATGTACAGATGATTCTTAAATATGTGAAAGGATGTTGAATTTTACTGAAAATTAGATAAGCGCAAATTAAAAGCTATACAGAGATATTTCTCACATGAGATTGACAATTCAAAAGCTTTGGAAACACATTGTTGGAAAATCTGCAGGGAAATAAACACATTCATATGATGTCGGTGGGAATGCAAAGTGATCCAACCCTAGAGAAGGGAACTGGGCAATATTTAACAATAATAATTATGTATTTACTCACGAAAGCCACATCTAGGAAATTGCCTTGAAAGTAACATCCACAAATATGAAAGAATATACTCATAGTGTTCTTCATTATAATACTATTTGTAATAATAAGATAATGGAAGCAATCCAAGCATCCATTACTAAATCAAAGTGTGCTACAGCTACAAACTATGCACTCATAATGAAAAAAGGAGAAAGATTTCAATAAACTGATAGGGCGTGATTGCCAGGATATATTGTTAAGTGAAAAAAATGAGATGCAGATGGTACATTACCTTGTAAAAAATAAGGGAACATAAGAACATGTATATATACATGTTCTTATTTTTTGCAAAAAAGGAATACAGGAAGATTGAAACAGAGACTGAAAATACTGATTATGGAGATGGTGGGAACAGAGTGGAGGAAAAGGATAAAAGTAGCATTTCTTTGCATATACCTTTTAAAATTGTTCTGACTTTTGAACCAAGTAAAAGTGATCCATAAAAAAATAAAGTAAAATGTAATAAAAATATTTTAAAAACCAACCCTAAAATATAAAAAGAAGTCTATCAAGTTATTATCAAGATCTCCTTGCAATCCCTTTTGTCTTTAGACTAGACTACATGTCACTAAGGATGTACAGAGGATTGTGTTCGAAGTTACTTGAATTGCTCTGTTATGTACTAAACACACAAGTATGTACATGCTGGTGTCCTTACATTCTAAAGAGACAATGGACTGCAAAAAACCTACACTCTACTTCATACATTTATGACTGGTAGTAATATTAAGTTGTAATTCTAAAGCTATTTTATGTATATTATAGAATAAAGCAAAGAAGTAAATGCGCTGATACTATTAGAAATCAATATTTTGGTATTGTCATGTAGAATGCCAGGGGGGGAGCAGGTAAAAGGCAGAAAAGACAAGAGTCTGAGAGGCCATTCCAGATACAGAATATTGCTAGAAGAACTTTGAATGTGAACTGTATACGCCTTCCCCTTTCAGCAGGCAAAACACTATATGTTTAACATTCAGTAGAGATAAACCTGGAGTTTAGCGGCACCACAGACATTTTGGGTCAGATAATTCTAGTGAAGGAATTATAAACACCAAAATCAAGGATACAGCATCATAACTGTCCGTTTCTGTTTGCACATCTCTACTGCTGCTTTCCTAATGTGTTTGTAAGGAACCAGTGGTCTCTAGATTGAACCACAACCAGCATTTTAAGCCCATGGTCAGTAGGAGAAATCACAATTCATCTGCCTTGAATGTCCAGGTTGAATTTTCTCTCTGATATTAGCCTTTTCTGTAGTTAAACTTTCATTTTTGTGGCAAACTTTTCTTTTTGGTAAATTTCTGTCAGACACTTCCTTCTTCTCCACTTCCCCTCATCTATGGGATTAATTCCAGGATCATATGTTAACTCTGATTCCAAAGTGACTCAGAGGCTGCACACCAGGACTATTTTAGGTGGCGTGTTTCCTCCTGAGTCACCTCGGTCCCCGGGAGCAGGCATCCTGCGGATTTCCTCAGCTCTGCTGCACAGGAAGACAAGCCAGGAGCAGGCAATAAACACAGCACTCCAGTGACTCTTCCCAGTTCCTGGACAACCAGAAAGAAAATCCTGATGTAGTAAGAATTCCTTGGCAGGAAAACTGGGAGTTTACTGGAGACAAATGGCTTCAGGAATTTTTTTATGAGTATGTATATATTTTTTCCAGGAGGCAGGTGAAAAAATATTCTTAGGTAAATTTTCTAGTTGTCTAAGAAACTTCATTACAAGCTTACATTAATGGGATAACCAAAGATGAGGAAATTGCTCAGCTCTCCTTTCCACAACTTTATCAAATTTTCCAGCCAGTCATTTACTTCCGTCACCCTTACGGAGCAGTCTTCCAAATGATAATGGGTCCTGAGCCTCCCAGATCCTCATAACTACCTGTGACTTGGAAGTATCACTAGAGACATCTTTTGGGGTTTGACTAAGACTGAAGGAATACTAGCCCTTCATGCTGCCCTTCCCTGACCCCGCCACAGCACACATTAGTAATCAATCTAGCTAAGTTCTCTGGCCTGTAAGTCTGTCCCCTCGAAACTAGGGTGTCTTCAAAAAACACGGGAGGCAGGCAAGGAGTCCAAATTTGAAACCAATTTTCAATGAAGAAGAAGGGGCTTAATGCATAAACATGTATCAGGCAAAGGTGAACCTGATAGAAGAGTCCAAAGAATATTAAAGTCTTGGGCTTAGCTTCTAGTTCCTAGGCAAGTTGAAAATTTTTTTCTTGGATCCATTTTTTTTTTCACATGCAAAATGGGGTTAATTGTGCCTTCATTTAGTGTCTTTGGGAGAATTCATTTTTTGTTTTTAATGTATGGGAAAGCTTCTAACACAGTGCCTACCATAACAAACAGATGTCGGTTTATCATGATTATTTTGAGGGAGGCCCTAATTTGGAGTGAGAGCTCACCTAACCGAACCAGCAAATTCCTGGAAGGTACAGCACTGCTACAGAGTGGAAAGTACTCCATGATTCTGCTCCGCATAAACTTTAACAAAAGGTTCCCTTGGTCACTCATCTCCAGAGTGCAAAATATTGGCAGTGAAACCTTCTATGAAATCTCAACCAAACCCTTTGGCAAACCTTGCAAATATGTCCTAAAACACAGCTGCTTCTGGGTTTCTGGGTAGCCAATTTCCCTCTTCAGAGATGATCCTCTTCTCCCTTCTTCTCTTCATTTTAGCAGCAGTGAGAATCTCTATGACAAGAAGTTTCAAGCTGAGAAAACCTGGAAGCTGAATTAAACAATTTCAGGTTTTTTTTTTAATGACTCTGCTTAAAAGTTGATGGGATAGGAGGTCCTGCGTATTGGCAGGAGAGAAGGTAAATTTCAGTGCAGGATGATGGCCATCACCTCCCACCCTCAGCTGACTCACCTCGAGGTTACTTCCTTTGTTCCTTGAAGACTTTGGCACCTGGCTCTCCAAGTGTGGTCATTCTTTTCCCAAACTACCTTTGTCTTCAGGGTTGATTTAAATATTCATTGTCAAGTAATCATTCCAAGGCCTGGTTCTCTCTCTCACTTGCTTTCCTCCACCCTGCCTTGGCCACTCACTCCCATCGTCATACCTTGTGTTAGTCTGTCATGACGAAATGCCACCGAGGAGTTGGCTTAAACAACCGAAATGTATTTTCGCTCAGTCATGCACGTGAGAAATCCAAGATCAATGCCGACAGGTTTGGTGTCCCCTGAGACCGCTGTCCTTGTGCAGATGCCGCCTTCTTGTTGTATTTTCCTATGGTCTCTTCTCTGTGCGCAGGCACCTCTGGTATCTCTTTCGTATGTTCAAATGTCCTCTTCTTGCAAGGGCAGGATTCACACCATCCTATTAGACTCGTTTAACTTGATCACTACTTTAAAGGCCCTGTCTCCAGACACAGTCACATTCTGAGGTGGTAGGGGTTAGGGATTCAACATATGAGCTTTGAGGGGACACAATTCAGCCTATAGCACACTTTTAGGCTGTGTCTTCATCAATTCCTAAAACATCTTAATCTCAAATTCTAGCATCCCACTTTTCCATCACTAACTTCTATCTTTCCTGTTCTTTCTTTCTCTGCCACCCCAAACCAATAAATCTTCAACTACACTGAGACACAATCTACAAGTCCATCTCCTTATATACTGTTCCTCACATTCTCTCATGTCCCTACTACCTCCTTATTCAGATTAAGTCCCACCGTCCATCATCACAATCACTTTCTGACATATATTCTTGATTCCTTTGTCCTTCTCTCTCTTCAAGGTATTTGTCTGTCAAAGTCCGAATCCTGGTTGACTCCAGCGTTCTCACCTCTCTGCCCACACCCCACAGCTGAGCTTCACTAGCAAACACTCAACCACACTGCCTAGTTGCACTGTAAATCCATAACCTCCAGGGGCCTTCAGTGCCTGCAAGCAATCCTGCCACATTCTCTAGACCATTCCCCATCCTACTTTCCTACCAAGTGTTTCATACTGTGTTTGTCTCCAAACCTCCAACGCTCTCTCCCCAACCTCATTTTCACCTGATAAACCTGCTTCCTGTTTCACTGTGAAAACCGAAGCAGTCAGAATTTCCCTCTACCTCCATAGGCTCTGTCTTCCCTTCTAGCTACTAGTACTGAACCGCCCCTGCTGCTATCTAAGGCCAGCTCCTCCTTCTGTGCACATGCTCCCATCCCTTCTCATTTCCTCAAGGACACCACTTCATCAATTCTCCCCTCTGTCTCTTAGTTATCAATCCTCACCTCACCCCCAAGCACTCCCAATAAGAACATTACCATCTGTGTGTGGACATGCTGTAATTCTTCCCACTAAACGTTTTCCTTGACTCCCACTTTCCCCCCAGCTACTGGCCCATTTCTCTGCTCTCCTTTACAGCAGAACTCTCCAAAAGAGTTGCCTTTTTGCTCTGTTTCCAGCTCCCCTTGTCCTTTTTTCTCATGAGCTCATTGTGGATAGACTGTCATGTCCATCCCACCACTAAAGCCCCTTGTCTAGGTCACTGATGACCTCCACATGCTGAATCCAGCAGGCAGTTCTTGGTGGTTGCATTTGACTTGCTCTACAGGTATTTGACTCAGTTGATCACTTCCTCCTGAACTAGAAACTTGACTTCCATGAGAAACTCTTGGTTTTCTTCTAATTCCCTGGCCGCTTCTCCGTCTCCTTTGCTGTCCCTGCATGTCCCCAGACCAATTCCTTGGTCTGCCCAGGATTTAGTGCTTGGGTCTCTTTTCTATCTACACTCATTCCCATGAAGTTTCATGGCTTTAGTATAATTTATACACTGACAACTCCCATACATTCCATCCCAGACCTCGTCCCTGAACTTCATGTTTATATTTCCAACTGCCTACTTGGCATTTCCACTTGTATTTCTAATAGGTGCATCAAACCTTGGGATATCTGAAACTGACCACCTCATCTTCCCACTCCCATACCGGCTCAACTTGCTGCTGGTTCATTTCAGTGACTGGCAACTTCATTCATCCAGTTGCTCAGGCCTGAAATCACACAGTCATTTTCGACTCCTCTTTTTCTCTCTTACATCCAATCCAATTTGTCACCAAATACTGTTGACTCTATCCTTAAAATATATACAGAATCCAGCCTTTTTTCACCATCTCTGCTACTGTGACTGTCATTGTCTGAGCCCTAATAGTCTCTCGCCTGGATTGTTAAACAACTTCAGAACTTATCTTCATGATTTACAACCTGTTTGCAACACAGCAGGCAGAGTGAGCCTTGCAACGTATCAAGTTATTTTACTACTGAAAACTAATCTCAGATGGGTCTACTGCTCCCCCCACCCTTCACTGGGCTCCTCGCTGTGGTCCCTTCTTCCTGAAGGCTTCTGTCTTTTGCACACTGGCCTTTCTCTCTGCCTCGAATGCTTTTCCCCAAGTCCTCTGCATGGCTCACACCCTCTGCTTCCTTCAGGTTTTTACTCAAATGTCACCTTCTAGTAAGTTCTTCCCTGACCACCCTTTTTGAAATGACATCTTCAACCCCATTCTCTGGTATTCCTGGTTGCCCTTTCCTGATTTATTTTAGCCACACACATCACCATCTGATAGGATAAGCTATGTTTTACTTACATATTTTTTCATTGTTAGTCTTGCCTGCAGTAGAATGAAAGCCCCACAAGGCAAGGATTTTAGACTGTCTTGTTAACTGATCTCTCCCTAGCTGTTACAACAGTGCCTGGCACACAGGAGGTGCTCAACAAATATTCAGCCGAAAGTGTTGCTCTCTGCTTCATCACGAGGTCTCTCATAAATACCATTTTACTTTGCCTCTATGTCCCTGGGAAAAAAATCTAATAACCAGACTTTGGTGATGCACTTTGCTTGAAAAATACCAGAGGAATAAAAGTTACATCCACCAGAGGGCGCCAAAATCTCTTTGGAACCCGTAAGACTGCTAGTTTCTGGGTTGGTTGGTTTGAATCCGAAAGGGGCTCCAAGTACCTCCAATTTTTAAAAAAAGTATAATACAATTTAAAATCATTTATATAAAAATAGATTTTTATTCTCTTGAATTAAAAGTATGGAGTTATACAATATTAATACTTTCTGGAGGGCAATAACAAAATTAAATATTAATATTTCTTCAATCAAAATTTTAAAAGAGTTCATGATACAGAACTCTTTGGGGACTGAGAGGGGCAAGTAAGCAGACTTTACCTCTGATCTCTGTACTATTTTGACAATTATGTTCCTGTAACTGCTTTTTTTGTTATTAATGATGTTTCCTGTTTATTGCCTACTCCTGAATCACCTGACATTGCGCTTTGCATGCATAATCTTTCTTAATCCTCACATTATCCTTCTGGGGAAGGTATCATTTTTTTATTCCTATTTCACAGCTGAGGAAGTTGAGACTTAAGAAAGTTACGTCAAGCAGAGCTCTGACGTTACCAGTAGTAAAAGGGGGCAACAAGGTCAGGCAATCTTTGAATTCTTTACCACCACTCTCTACATCATCTTTAGCATGTTGCCAAAATTCCTTCTCATAATCTTCTTATCTCATCATAATTAGAGGGGATTTGACCCATGCTTCTTTAAATTCAGGGCACCAATTTGAAAGGGGGAATTCTTACATCCTTGTTTCAAACTTGTTACTCATAATGTCTTAACCAAATTAGTCGATGTCTCTTAACTTCATTTTTTATGCAGCCAGAAAGTATGAATGTATTCCTGTCATGATTTTTCAGAGAGGTAGAGAGAACAGACAGGAACTCTGGGAAGGAAAGCTGGACTTGTAACAGTAACTCACCAAGAGGGATGTCTTACTTTTCTTGCACATTAGTCTGTCCCTTTCTTTGTCATTTTTGTGCGCCCTGCAGTTTGAACAATGCTTGGTGAATAGTGGGCACACGTTAAAGAACACTGAGTAAACAAGAGATAAATAAAGCCAGGATATTTGAGCAAACCTGCCACACACCGTGCACTGGCTTACGCTTCTTTGGTAGTTTTCTCTTTTACCTCCTGCCCACTGTTGGATGAAATCTGCTAGACTCAGTTTCAACCCCTACCCCAACTTCCTTCTTAAAACAGGCTCAGGGTTAAGCCTTTAGTACTCTAATCCAGAGGAAAATGACTTATTTTAAAAAGCAGTAAAAACACCGCATTCCTTTGGCACAGGATGAAGACCAGCTCAGCTCTTCGGCTGTTGATCATCGTCTATTGTTCTCCAAACAGTAAACCATTATTTCACATCAAGAGACTGTGGGCTGCAGTCCTGTCTGAGTCCTGGGCTCCTCATAAATATGAAGTGAAGGGCTCTGACCCAGAAAGTGGTAGGTAATTAGAAAAAAAAAAAAGACAGGTAGGGAGAAAACCAGGCTTTATGTAATTCTACCCTCTTGAAATCTCCTGCAGGTTCTGAGCAGGGGAAAAATGGGGTCTCGGAAATGTGGAAGCTGCCTCAGTGGTCTGCTGATTCCGCTTGCACTTTGGAGTATAATTGTGAATATATTATTGTATTTCCCAAATGGGCAAACTTCCTACGCATCCAGCAATAAACTCACCAACTACGTCTGGTATTTTGAAGGAATCTGTTTCTCAGGTATCATGGTAAGTGTGACTTGGAGACTTGGGATCACAGCAGGGGGAGTTTTTAAAACTAAGAATTGCCTTGCTCCTTGTGGAAATAATGAATAATGGAAAAATCATTCTGCTACCCCTGGGGTCGGGATTTGGAAACTGGGTGAGGGTAGAGGGGCAGGTAGTCCATTAGGACTCGGAGAGAAGCCTTGTTTCCTCTAAGCTGCTCATTTGTGTTATTGCAGCAATGCAGGAAACTTGTCCTAATGAAAGCTTGCGGGCCACTGGCTTGTAAAAATATTATGTCTTCATGAACCCCTGTGTGTCAGTTCAAGCTATATAATCTCCAGTGGCGCTGCTCTTTTCCAGAACAGATTTTCTCTCTGTACTCATGATTTCGCTGGGTTGGAGGTGTGTTAAGATAGCTTAGAAAAAGTAGAGACTTGGAGATTCAGACAAACTTGAATTAAAATCCAAGCTCTATCATTTGTGCAGTGAGACTTTGAGAAGTTGCTCCGTATCTCTGAGGGACTCAGTGTCCTCATTTGAAAAATGGGAATAATGACATACACTTTTTAGGGTAATTGTGGGGATTAAATAACAATTCACATATGACATGCCTAGGACAGAGACTGACATGTACTAGGTATCCAGTGACTATTGTGATTATAAGTATTTGTTGAAGGATGGGCTATATTATCATTAAATAGTCTGACATACCCCTAATCATGGAGGGTGTTTTTGAAAACTAAATCAAATCATCCATGGTGAGAATCTATGAATGTTTTTCTGATGACTTTGTGCCCTTTAAAAACAAACGGAGTAAATCATGTTGGCAACTTAGAGGAAAAGGCACTTTTCCTGATCATATCATTTCTAAAAACAGTACATTGTGCACTGTAAGCTTACTATACCACCAATAACATAAAAGAAAGTGCATTGCAATCTATCTGTATACCTTTGTGGGTGTTTAATCATTATAATATTTGAAGAGTTGGAAAGATTTCATTTAGTTACTATTTTGCGTATTAAATTAGTAAACTTTAAAATATTCATATGATGTTATTGAAGTTGCTATGTGACAGATACATAATGAATGTTGGTGGTGATATTATAAATAAACGCAACCCTTTTGGAAAAGATTTTGATAGGCTATGTTAAGATCCATGAAAATGCTTACATCTTTTGACTCAGTAACCCTGAACCTGAGAATCTGAGGAGATAAGCCAAAATGAATAAAAAGATGTGTACACAGTCATTTATGGCAGTATTATTTATAATAGTAAATAACTAGACACATCTTAGCATAAATTATGGTACATGCACTTCATATGGTGACAAAAATCATAATTATGAAGATGTACAGCATGGAAAATGTATATTATTTTGTGTTAAGTGAAGAAAAGATGTACCAAAGTTGTGAATAATTATGAATACAACTATGTAAAATATACATATGTGGGAAGACACTAGGACTAAATACATAAAAACATGGGAGGTTAGTGGAATTTGTGGTAGTTTTCCCCCATTTTTCTTGAGCCCTCTATATTGGAGTTTTATTTTACAATCAAAAAAGAAAGCAGTTTCTCTTTCAACACAGGCGATGTCTGTGTTTCTCTTTTGACACAGGGTCTAAGTCAAAGTATCTCTACCAATATTGTTATGAAACCAGTTACTGTACCTGGATAACTGTATCTTATCTCATTATTGTTTCCCTCAATATGTAATTGTAATAAATGGAAGAGTTACAAAGCATTAATAAAGCTAAACCAGAACCTATTAAAATCTGCGGTAACTCATGGTGTTGAAAGGAAGGGAAGACAGGACTCTTCTGCTTATATTCATGTAAATTTTAGAAGGGGGAAAGAAATTGTTCTCTATTTTTCACTGTCTAGGAAACCTTGAAAAATGTTATTGTTACTACATCTAATCCTCTTAGGAGAAAGGAGAGGAATATCTATATAATTAAATGGGTAGATAAATACATGAAGGTTAAAGGAATTTGGAAACTGGAAATGCTGTCCACAAACAATAAAGTAACATTGAACTCAGCTTCAAAATTCAGTACCGAACAGAGAGAATGAAAGATAGGTGGAGAATTTCTCAGAAGCAATACATAGTCCATACCTGCTCAAACCAAAAAATGTAATAGAAAATAAATCCATGTTCTTTCCAGAACCTGAGCCCTTTGTCTACAATACCAAGACAAGGAAGTAGAATACATTGAATTATTCCAGTTTGCTGGTTTGATACAGACAAAACACTGGAAAATTTGATCCTGAGATGGTCTGGATGCATGGGAAATTGAACTTAATTCACTTTGCATTAAGAGATGTAGTTTCAGATTAACCATGCCTCTTACCTGCATTCCCTGGGGGCAGGAAATGAAGAGAGACTGACAAATGACAATCTGATGAATGACTTTCCTTAGCCCTCCACAAGTCAATGAAAAATGCAGGTTTACTGCCTACAGTGGCATTCCCATGTAGTAAATACAATTTACTTCTCTTTAATCATTAATTTTTAATGACTGGTAACTATGATAATAATAACTAACAGTTCTCAATCACTTACTATGAATCAGCTTCTAAGTTCAAAATTTACATATATAAACTCACAGCAACCCAATGAGTGAGTTCTTAACACCATTTTAAGGGAAGGACTAGAGTTCACACAGCTAGGAAGTGGCTGAGCTGGGAATTGAACCCAGTTCTACTTGACCCCAAAGTCTATACTCTGAATCATTGCCCTCTGACTACAAGCATGAATGTAACTACTGTTCCATTTCTAATACTTCCTCTCGTCCTTACTATAGATGCTTATAGTAGCAGCAGTTCTTCTTGTCCTGGAGAGTGATAACAACTGTAAGTGCTGCCAGAGTGAAAACTGCAGCAAAAAATACATGGTAAGTGCAAGAGTATTTTGAGGACAGTTGAATGGGCTTAGTTTTCTTTCCTTTCACTCAGAAATATGAAAATATTGATGCTATTGTACCTCTCCATGATCCTTTCCATTCAGAACCTTACAGTTTACTCCAAAAACTCTCTTCTGTTTACAGTCATTCCTCTGCCTTTCTTCCAGAAAATTCAGCATTTAGAGACACATAAAATTAGAAAATAATACTGCCTTTTCCTAACTGGGTTCCTGTAAGTCTGTTTTTTCCCCAATTAATTTTATTGAGGACTGATTTACATAAATAAATGACATCCATTAAAAGTGTACCATTCCATGAGTTTTGACAGTTGAATATATCCACGAAACCACAATCACAAGATATAGAACCTTTCTATCATCCCCAAAAGATTAATCTTTGATCTTTTTTGTCATTATATTATAGAATAGTTTATAGTCTATATAAATAGAATCATACAATATTTGTCTTTTATATCTGGCTTCTTTCACCCAGCAAATGATTAGATTTATCCATGTGTTGGGTATATGTGATGGGTGTTCTTAGATTGGAACTTGAAACATTATTAAAATAGAATCAAGAGAGAATAATACAACCAAATTTTCTTAGCCTGTGCTCAGCAGGCAGGCACTGGGCTCTACCTCTCTATGATTATCCATCTCCTCTTCCTCCTCCTCATGATGAGCACCATTCATTCATTCATATTTGCATAGCATTTAATAGTTCTTTCACATTTACCCAATGAATCAGACCACCGCTACTCTTATTTCATACATGAGTCACCTTTGGCTCAAAGAGAACATGTGACTTTCTACCTAGGGGGAACTTAACCAGAGGTCTGCCAGGCATTCTTTGCAGGAGCGATTCCTTATCTTGGCTGCACATTTGCAAACATCAGGGAGCTTGGAGTTGGAATCCCACCCCCAGAGACCCTGGTTTAGTTCGTCTGAGGTGCAACCAGATTTTCATGTGCAGCTAAGACGGTATGGCCAGCTTTCTTTGGCTGATGTGTTTGGAAGATTAAATTAGTTATCTCAGCCAGTTGATCAGACATCCCCAACAATAGTAGCTGTTGCTATTTACTTATAGAAAATACTTAAGAATTGCCTAGGTGAAGGAATGGACAGATAAATTTTACTTGTGATATTCAGTGATTTTTCTAGAAGTAAATGTATGTACCATTAAGCATATAATAAAAATCAATGTACTCAATTTGCGTTAACTCACTATTAGCATCCCCAGCACAAATGGATTCAAGAAATAATGAAGTCTGCACAGTGTTTTATACGCAACATCGGTTGAGATGTTTGACATCTCAGTGAGAAGAGCAAAAGGCAGGGAGAGAGGACTCCCTGGGATCCCTAGGCTCTTTCCAAGCAGGCTCTCCAACAGGGGCCCCAACTCCCCCAGGAGCCAAACACCTGGGGGAAGTGCAAGAAGCCTGCCTAGTAGGCATTAGAGCGAAATTTCTATTCAGAGAAGAGAGGGAGCTGCTATCAAAGTCCAGCCTATTGTTACTATGACAAAATTGGGCAAAATTCTCAGGTTTCAACAGAAAGTAGAAATATGGAGTTTTATGTAAAACTTCTGATTATAAAATGTTGGCAATTAATTCTCATTTAAACTAAATACAGCATATCTTGCAGGTCAAATTTGAGTCTGTGCCAGTTTGTGACTTCTGAAGATTTGGATGGGAATTGAGGTCACCTAAAATTTGCTTTGTAAAGAAGAAGAAATTTTCCTCATCTCTATCTTTTTCCTTAACAAAAATGCATCTCTATTCTGCCTACATTTTTTTTTCACCAAAAACACACCCTACTTTTCTTGCATACAGAGTTGGTCCCTTATTACTTTAAGCAGTTTTAATTATGTAAATATTAATTAGAATTCTTAACTCTTAGAAACCTCAATTTCTAGTGAAAACTGGGAAGTAAGCAATTGAGAACTGTTACATATCAACTTTCTGTGGATTGGCAACTTCATGAGTATACATTTCATAATTTCTAGAAGTATACATTTCCTTATAGTATAACTTTTCGATGTGGCACAAGACATGTTTACTTACCGACCCAAATATCTTTAGTCTCTCTGTAATAGGAAGACAACGTAGGGAAATTATATTCAGTGACTGATGTTTCAGTATTTTATTTTATTTGGAAATGATCTAGATATTCAGTGAATTACCATCATTTAACTCAGCTTTAACTTACCATCATTTAACTTAATTTTAAGGTTATAACTTTATGGTTTCAAGTTACCAAAAACATTTTGGAAGCTATTTTAAAGCATACACATTTTACAAAACATAATCATTGTTTAAAAATTCACTTATAAACTTTTATCACACATTTATTTAATTCACTTGCTCTTCACAATTATGTTCAGATTACTCATGAAAATTTCATGAGACATTAGGCAAGATTAGCCATCATCTTAAGCTATTTTTCTTGTTAATAAGTTTTATAACATATATATATATTTGGCAAGCATCAAACATGGAAACAAAGTACCTAAAAAGTTGAACATATTACTTCTCTATCTCTTTTTAATTTTAACTGTTGTGTTTGATGTTTAGTAAGAAATTTAATTTTATCATATGCTTGTTTTCATGTTGGCTTTATAGTTTTATAATCTTAAACATCTAGTAGACATAAGTTTGTTTGACTAATAAACCTAGGTAGAAAAAAATGGCATGACTGCACTATATTTAGTGCTGACAACTGTAAAGATAGGCTTGTTGGTTTTTTTTCCCAACAATTTTAAAACTACCTTTATTTACCAAAGATTAAGCAAGATGATATGAACTTAAAAAATTTTTTTTTGAATTAGTTTATTTCTGAGAGTTTTAAGAATACTTAATTTATACGAGTGCTCATTTATATCTACACCAATTTGAACAGAATCTTTTGAGGGGTGTTATAAATTAATTTGGTAATACCATCTGGATGTAGAAAAAAATCACACATCTATAACATTCATATATAGACACAAATATTCAGGTAGATGCAAACAGACATCTAGTAGTTCTAGTAGTTTTTGCTTTTAATTTTAGCCTGTGTCAGGTACATTAATACAAGACTCACTAGCTTATAAAAGAATTCAAATTCTGTTTCTGTCAGATGGGTAAAGTTATAGTCACCTCCATTCAGATGGCTCAAGCTTTTCCTGATATTTGTGGAGAAGACTTTTAAGATTTGTAACTACCTTTGACAAGAAATCTTATGGAGGCTGTGGACTAGATTTTGGGTAAGGGAGATTTTATAGCAGCTTGTATTTTTTAAGGCACTTCTCTTCCCTTTTTTTAAAATTTCAGTTTCAGATGGTTGTAGGCAATGTTTTAGTTATCTCTGGGATGTTTACATTTCAGAGACATAGATTTCTATATTCTAGATTTAGAGCTGTGTGTCTTTGGGATGTTTTCAAAAATTGTTCCACAAAACTTTTGGCATATTTTCTTTTCCTCTGAGTTCAGAGATCCATTTTAGCTTAGGAGAGAAGCCTTAATAAAAAATTTTCTACCAGGCTCTGAATATCAACTACCAACCTGGCCAACTTCTGACCATAGGACTCCTTTAAAAAAATTTTTTTTCAAATATTTAAATCAAAGATATACCTGTCAAGTGACTTAAAACCAAGGCCAGTAATTAACTTTGGATGCAACAGGCATGCACAAAATTTGCAGCCCTCTCAAGATCAGAACCACTTCCAAAGACAGCCAAAAGGAAAGAAGATTTAGACAAGCCCTCCTGAAAGCTGGCAGCAGTCCATGGGAAGATGCTAGCCACAAGTGGGGTGCAAACCACAGTTCTGTATGGCCATATTTTGGGGTCCACCATCTGACAGTTGGTGGCCTGCACATACAGGAACTGACACTGTGTGCCCTTATAGGCAGACAGCCAAGCCCAGTTCTTGGGACACAAAACAAGAGACAAACAGGAAAGTAATAGCTGTTCCTAAGAAGGAAAGGATCAGTAGCCGATGGGCACCCCCAAACCAAATTTTAACCAGAGTCAAAATCCAAAGAACAAATTCTTACAAATGTTTTTCTCCTGCCATTCTAAATATGGAAAGGAAATGACCCTCGCCACCTTCACTTGGCCAATTTGTACAGAGGGACATACAAGAGACTGGTGTGGTGAGGACTCTCCTGCCAGCAGTCTTTCAGAGGTCCAGGATCTCTAATTGACGCTTCCAGACTGAGCAAGGTGCCTCCAGCCGATGGTGCCCCACGTTGGGTGCCAGAAATTGTAGAGAAGAAAAGATTTCACTCGACCTTTTTAGGGGCCCTGGCTGGGTCTGGAAAATTAAACTGACAATGACAGCTTAGCAGGAGAAAAGCCTACAAATCATATTGAATTTTTACATGCACCTGGGAGCTTTCACAAGAGAATGAATACCTGAGGAAGGGAGCAGAGCAGCAAGCTTCTCTACCTTTTAGACAAAGAAACAATAAATTTGTAAAGAATTGGCCAAGACAGAGGTGTTTGAGTTAGTGGTAGTAAACATGAAGAAGAACTATGGAGATGAAGTTTCATTTAACAAGGTCTGCTTATACAGACTTCTTGGCCCCAAATTCCCTGTCTTCAGTGATAAGAATGCACTCCTTCCTCCTGGTGGAGAGAGGGAAGCTTGTACAAGGAAATGCTGTGACCTGTTTCAGAGAAGAAGCGTGAGGGGCTCAGGGAGGTCAGGGTGACCTTGCTCCTTCTACTGTTTTCTCAACACTCCTTCAGCTTAAGCTGCTCCACACACCCAGGTGCCGTATTTTGGCATATTGTGACCTGAACCCTACCAATGTCTCGGTTGCTACCCATTCCTCTGTAGAGTCTCTTCTGTCAAGATTTGATGGGTGGTTATCCCTTGAAAATAAATATGGCTAAATAAGGGCACCTGAAATAATAGATAATATTTTGATCATACTTTACACTTTTAAAGTACTTTTTATATCCATCGTGTCCTTTAATTTTCGAAATAGTCCTGATACCTAAAATCACCTACATTTTACAGAAAATGGAGCTGCGATTCTTAATTCCACTTTATTTTGAAGCTTACCTTGATTGTGCAATGGTATCCACTCACTGGATCGTAATTTGTGTATGTGCACACACATATGTAACCTGCTCTGCTTGCCAGTTTCCTTAAATGAAGAAATTGTTCACTGATCTTCCCAGTGAACCGTTGAACATACATTCGGCAAACAAAGAGCTCAGTCTTTTCAGAACAGCCTTCTTCCCTTTCGAAGACAGAGCATGGTGGATAGGTGAATGTTCTTTATAAAGTAAAACAGTATGATCTCCTATTAAGAAAAAAGTAGCTCTCCTTATTTCATCCCCTGTGAGCCAAAACTCTCTGAATATCGATATAAGAAAAATAATTTGAAAGCTCTTAATCATATGCAAAGATGACAATGAAACGATTAGTATCAAATAGGAAAAAAGCAGAATTATTCTTCTCTTCTTTGCACTTTTAAATCTTTCTTCCAATTTTCCATAATGAGCGGGTATCCATGTTATCATCAGTAAAATAATTGTAAACAAAGAAGCACTATCTGAGATAACTTTTGTCCCAAATATTGCAGGTCTTGATTTTTCTGCTTCCAGCATTGGAGTTTATCACTGCCTGGCTACTGCATGTTTCTGTTTCGCTCCTACTATCACTTGTACAACTTATTTTGTAAAGCTAAATTAAATTTTCTTCCAAATCAAACTACCCTTCTTGCCATCCCCATTTCTGTCTCCTTTTCATCCAAGGCCCAAGGTCTGAGATTTTTTTTTCATCTGCAGATAGTAATTTCCCCATCAGTGTCTTTACCTCCATTGTATATCTTTGTCTTCTGGATTTCATTGTCTCCGTGTAATCCTTATTTTTAGGCTCTCTCATGCCGGGCTGGTATGCCCCACTGCCAGAGCAGCCTTCCAAAATTACATATTGGCTCATGTCATTTCTTTCCTCCAAACCTAACTACATGGTTTGCTGGACAAGGAGTTATTCCAGGTCTAGGGGAGCATGAATTTAAAATGAGCTTAGGACATCCTGTGCCAGGAAGCACGGAAGTGTTCAAAGCATGGCTGGAATCTGTCAAAGGGCACAGGAATTGGCTTGAAGGGATGTTCCCACTGCCCATATATGGACCATCTGAGCATCTTTATGAATTTGAACTTATTGAATTATAATATCCATGAGTCTGCAGTAATACAGGAGAGGATACAGGAGAGTCATATAGGAAAGGCAGAGAGAGAAATGAGAAATAGAAGTTGTTCTGGGCAGACAAATGATAGCCTGTAAAATGCAGAAGAAATGATAAAATTAGAAAAGCAGCACACTGCAACCAATTATTGTGATAAATGGTGATCAGTAGAGATGAAGATCATCAATGATGTTAAACCCATCCGTCAAAATGTTTTTAGGGACAGGATATGACACAGTCTCAAAGTTATGACCTCAGGAATTATTGACCAATTGCAAACTGGAAAATGTACATTTAAAAGATCTGAAGGACACCACTTCAACCAAGATATCAAACTTAGTGTCACCAATAGTAATGAGAGGCCTATAATATACCCACACCACTTAAGTTTTCTTGCCAAAATATTTAACCCAAGTCTGGTTGTGAGGAAACAAACAGGAAAGCCCCATGTAGGACATTCTACAAGATAACTGGCTGAGATTTTCTTCAAAAACAATTTAATATTCTGAAAAACAAAATGACAGCAAGACTAGTGTAGATAAAAAGAAACTAAAGAAAAATGAACCTTGTTCATAAACCTTCATTGGATCCTGCATGAAAACTTCAAAACAGTTTAGAATAACAGTATTTTTTTTCTTGGGGGATAAGTGCTGGTATGTTTTGGAGTGAGATATCACAATGTCTGCAACAACTTTCAAACGGTTCAGCAACATAGGTGTGGAAATAAATAAATGTGTGTGTGTGTATAATATCCATACAGAGAAAGAGCAAGTGAGAATGGTAAAACATTCATAAAAGGTGAATCTCGGTGAAAAGGGTATATAGAGGTTCATTGTACTATACCTTCAGATTTGTGTAGATTTGAAAAATTTGCTTATGGGGGAAAAGTCACTGGTCCTGAAGGATGAAGTCCAGCCTCCGTCACCCAGCATTCAAAGCTGTCTTCTGCCCAGATCTGCCGAACTGCACTCACTTCAAAGTGACTCCAGGGCTGGGTTGTGTCCTAGCAACCCTGCTTCCCAACATGAGCATCGTGTCAAACTGGTCTCAAGAACTTCTCCCCTCTACTCCTCAGTAGGACCCCCCCTTAGATCAAACTGATCTACTTACTCTCATAACTCTGCTTGTACCAATTTGCCTGGGAATGTGGCTCATTCTCTCTACTCAAATGAAAACAGCCCCCTCCCTTCAATCCCACCCTCACTTGAATGTAAATATGACCATCTAGGCTAACACCTGATATTTCCCTTCATAGTCCTGTATGTGAAGATATTCAAATATCATCTCCATAAGAGAAAACAGGGATCATAGCTGTGATTCTTAAAGAACTCACTCTACCTAGAAAATAATATCTTCAATGAAGAAGTATAGAGTGATTGGTTACATTCCTTTATAGTATTTATGAATGATGTCATCATTATTTTGATATCAAAATTCCAGGAAAAAAAAGAAGACATTTAGTAAATAAGTTAGTTTCCTGTGTGGAATGCCAAACAAAGTCATTTAAAAAATAATTTTAAGATGAAGTGGGTTTGGATTAAATGCTTTTGTTCTTACGTGGACATTTGGTATTACATAGACCGCAGAAGGCTTGGGTGAGTTTGGGAAGGTACCTATCTGATCATGAAGCCACATATGCTCATGTCCCCTTCTATGGCACTAACTTCCTTCTTCTATATTTAATTTAGACACTGCTGTCGATTATCTTTTCTGCCCTTGGAATTGCTTTCTCTGGATACTGCCTGGCCATATCTGCTCTGGGCCTTGTTCAGGGCCCATACTGCCACACTCCCAATGGCTGGGAGTATGCTTTTGAAGACACTGCAGGACGGTAAGGAATAATTCCCCAGATCAAGGGAATCTGAAAACCGGAGGCACCTGGCTTCCTGCTCATATTCATTTGCATGATCACGTTACCAGAGTGCAGAATTTTCCTATTAGTTTACTAATATCAGTTTGTTCCTACACGGATCTTTGTTTAGATGATTTTTCTCCAGTTTTTAATGCCACATGCATTCACTATTTTGAGGCTGTCATGGAGATATCCGAAGGGGAGGCGTGCGTGTGTCTCCCATACTCCAGAACAAAGCTTCGTGGTTATTATGTTCTGGTGACCGCCGGAGCCTGGGACTTCAGTGGCTCTAGAAATTCCATCTCATTTTGTGGCCAGGTTGGACTTGTGGTCTGTGACAGAGGTGAAAGAGCTTGGCTGGGAGAGAATCACAGTGCCCTTGGCTGGTGCCCCCCGGCCATACTGTCAGGGGTTATGCAGAGAGAGAACCTGGCAGGGTGAGCAGCAAGGTGCAGTCTGAGATCCAGAGACATGACTAAGTACAGGAGCTGTAGAAGGAGCCAGGAGCTTAGCCAGCACGTGTTGCAGGAAAGTCTAGGGAGGCCCCCTTGTTCAGAGGACTGGTAGCTCGGTCAGGTGTTGACAGACCCAGTCTTGGATGGCAGAACACCTCACACTGGCATTGTGCTGGGTTTAATGGCCCACCAGTGCCTTCAGAGACAGGTTAGGAGGTAGCAGGGCCCAGATGGATACAGAGGAGGTCCCCTGAATCTCTCCCTGTCTGGTCCTGTGCTCAGAATTCTAATGGAATAAAATGAGGGAGTATCTGGGGAAATTACAATTTCTTCTCGATTCCCCATGTCTGGCTCTATTCAAGGCCCACATCTCTTTGAGGTCTTCCATGGTCAGGCCTGCATGGCCAAACTGCTTCTGCGTGCACAGCTGCCTTATTCCCAAAGCTTTTGCAAGATGCCACGTGATGTGAACAGAGATCCCTCATGTCATGAGAACCTAGAAGATAACCTCAGGCCTTTCTGAGCACTTGGAGACATTCTTGTGGGATTGAAGGGGCTCAGAAAAGGGAACTCCAAGGTAGAATGCCGCACTGAGTGCAAAAAAAAAATCATTTTTATGCCGTCAGCTCCTGAACTTTCCCCCACTCCAAACCAAGGAAGCCTCCTCTTTCAATGCAAAAATCTCAAGCTGCCATATGCCTGTCCATTACTCCTTTAAAGTTGTCCTTGACGTTTGTATTCACCTGATTATAGCTACATAAAAATGTCTGCAGGTGAAATGTTGTTTGGAGGCCATGACGGGAAGCTAAATCTCTTGTCTCCTAGAGAAATTTTTAAGGCTTGGAAAATTCAGGGTGGAACACACCTTAAAGCTTAAGTTACACAAATAAGATATTCACTTATTCAACAAATATTTGGAGCACACATTAAAGCTGAAGTTGCACAAACAAGCTATTCATTTATTGTGCATTTATTCAACAAATATTTAGTGAGCACCTACTATGTCCAGGCCTTGAATTAGGTGCTAGAGAATAAAAGATAAATTACACAGGTTGCCTTCCCTCTAGGCACTCAAACAGACCTGACAGAACATTCTACTGAGATGGAAGCCTTCATGTGAACATTGCCTTTGGAATACAGGCCTTCAGTGCTATGGATCCAGGCTTCAGTCTCTTGTCTCTTACGTACAAACTGTGTGACCTTAGAAAAATACCTAGATATATCTGAGCCTCTCTAAATTGAATATAATAATCATTTCTACCTCACAGAATTGAGAATTAAATGGAAGTAAAACACAAATTAGATTTAACAAATTATCAAAACATGCCAGATTTTATCACTAACATCATTACCCTGCATTTTTTTTTCTTTTTTGCCATATAATGTCCTCTATTTTCCAGTTGGCCAATAGGTCCAGCCACTGGCATGGTAACCAGAGAGGATGCTGAGTGTTTCATTGAACAGGCATTTGTTGATCTTTGTAATGCACCAGGTATTGCCTTGGGTCTTAGACCTGGCTCTTCAGAGATGAATAAATCACAATAGTGCTCTTAGAGTACACAGTATAGCATACAGATACAGATACAGATTCAGACAGAATTACAACATACCAGAGTAAGTGATGAGGTTAGATCTGTGTATGCAGATTGTATAGGGAGTGAGTGTCAGGGAAAGGTTCTCCAATCATTCTAGACCTCGCTAGTGCACTTAGGACTGTCTGTGGTTTATAAGAAGAAATAGTACCAGAGCCTGGAAGAAAAATAGAAACCCTGCAAATCATCCGGCTTTTAAGTGTTGGATGATCTGTGCAGAGCTTCTGAGACCAGTCCAGGGTAAGGCTCTGAAAGGGGTTAGCTTCCATGGTGGCTGAGACCGAGTTAGAACTGTGAGGGCTTAGGAACTGGGTCTAGGGAAATGGTAACGGGAAATCACAACTGTATCATGCTTTACAGAGTCCAGCTCATTTTTACATACCTTTTACTGAATATTCAATACTGGCCCTTGGGTTAGATATTTTAAGTTCATTGTCCAAACAAGACCATGGCAGTCAGTGACGTAAAGCCCCTCGCCAAAGAACCCGCATATGCAAGCGTTCCTGCCCCATACTAGGTGCTCTGCTACTGGAGACCGAAGGGCCACTGGCATTAGCGACATCTAGAAATCCTCAGAGTGCTGCTGACTGTCCTGGAGCAGAGAGTGTAGGAAATTAAGGAAGGAAAGAGGGAGCTAAAGGAAGGGATAGGGGAGAAATAGAGGAGGGATAGGAAGAGGTCATGGTGGTGGTGGTCACCGAAATACAGAATTCACCCTTTTTCACCACAGACGACAGTGCCCAGGCCACTTGGCTGGTATCCAGAGTGGCTGAATCATTGTCTTTAAAAAAAGGCAAGATATTTATAAACAACTCTGCCCAATAAATAGGTTTGATTGTTTTCATTTGGGGAATTTTTTGAAGAGACCAGTTCTGCATTTAGATGTAGTGGAACAGAGAGGGTGTTGGTGACCCTTCGAGGTGCAAATGGCCATGGCTGACCTGGAAGTGAGCAGAAGTCAGTCAGGTAGATTCAGTGTGGTTTCAAGAGTATCTTGGGAATGGTTTAAGTCTCATAATCCTGTCCTAAACCAGACTCATTGGACCGTTCAATCTTTTGCATTCTTACCCCATAATCTAACTCTTCTTCACAGCTGCAGTACTGCCATGTTCTACAGCAGAGGTTCTCTGCACTGTGGACCCCAGAACAGCAGGAACAGCATCATCTGGGAAGTCAGAAATGCAAAACCTTGAGCCCCAGGCAGATCCTTTGAATCAGAAACTCTGGGGTGGGGCCCAGCAATCTGCATTTCACTTGCCTCCAGATGATCCTGATGCATGCTCAAGTTTGAGAACTGCTGCTCTGAAGGGCTTTGTGACAGATCCTAGGAATTTCTAGCAGCATTTCTCTTTGCTCTTCTGCCACATGCCTGATTTTATTTCCAGCATAAGCTCAGCCTTGTCCCTGCCATCCTGAGCTAAGTTCCGGACTCCTAAGGAATGGGCAACCTTTACCTCTCCTGCTATTGGCATGTGCTGTCTTTCATTTCTATTGAAATTTTTCAGTATGTGTCTTGCCTTCTAAACAAGTTAGAATTGTCTCTGAGGCAGGCACCACGTTTATAATAAGCATAACCCAGTGTTATGCATATTATGTGTTCAGTATATTTATCTGAATGATTTCTTAAAATATGTTAATTAATGTGTAATAGTATTATGCATATTAATCATATATATGAATTTCACAAACATAGAAATACCTGTAGCTTTCTTCCTTGGACCAAGAATTTAAGCCTGACCATGGGTCTTACCAGCCATTTCTGTCCTTTCTCTCAGGTTCCTCACAGATTCCAGCATATGGACTCAGTGTCTGGAACCTGCACATGTAGTGGAGTGGAACATCATTTTATTTTCCATTCTCATAGCTCTCAGTGGGCTTCAAGTAATCGTTTGCCTCGCCAGAGTAGTCATTCAGTTATCCAAGATACTGTGTGGAACCTATTCAGTCATCATCCAGGTAACAGACCACCACTGGCACCTGTACCTCCTCTATTTTACCCCTACTGTCCAGGTCTCAGTGAGTCTTGTTGAAAAGATTTTTAGAACTCCTTCATCTTCTGTACATTCCTACTGCCCTTGTCTTTATTCAAGCTCTAATATCTCAGTTTTTTCTGGTATTCCAATGTGTCTGTTGGCTTGTCTGAATGGACTGAGTCAATGGAATAACTGTAAAATCTGCATTCCACGTTGAACAATGAAAACAGTACAAGTGCTATGAATAAGCAAAATTTCAGTGCTCTATGGAGAAATAACCCAAAGCACAAAGAAGTCTTATCATTTATTCAGAATTTCCCTGTTCATAAGATAATTGAAGGCTCACAACATTTTTCCATTGAAATAATTTCTCTTTTGAATTATGCTGCTACATTTAATTAATAACCTTCTTTATACTGAATCATTAGCAACTGCTTCTGCTTCATCTGCTTAAACACTAATGTTAATTTAGTTATGGCTGAAGCTTCCAAACTTTTCCAGCAAGTCTAGAGTGAAAACAATAAGTTACCGTGTATCTTGTTTAATAACATATAATGTTATTACAGATGATATAACATATAATAACATATAACATATAATACCTTTCCTAGTGGTTTCAAATAGATATTTTTCTATTCAATCATGTTTTCAATATAAGTATAAGTTTAAGTTGTCACCTGTATTATGAATCATTAATCAAGCTAAATTTACTACTTTACTGACTTTATTTTTCCTTTTTTAATAGCCTGGAATTATTTGAAGAAGGACAAGAATATTTCCAATCATCAAGATATGGCCAACTGTCTCATATCCACTGTGTAGACTGGAGGGCAATATTCAAATGATGGTATTTTCATCATTTGGTGTTATTTTGCCCATTTGTGAAATCTGCTGGTAATTACAATCATGCCACCTTTCCATTTAGAACTTTTTTCTAAATGACATGTGTCAGAAACTCAGAAATGTTTACACTCTTTGATCAAACAAATCCATTTCCAATCTATACTATGGGAATAAATAAGATACAAATGAAACTTTATACAGATACATTGCAACATTATTTAATATTCTGGAAAATTAGAAATACCACAAAGCCTCTTTCAGGGGAAGGATTAAATAGTGGTACATTAGTGATAATAGAATATAATCATTACAAAATATTATATAGTCATTACACATGAAGTTTTAAAGATTATGAATACAGCTCTGTGAAAAACAGATTACAAATTTCTGCTTACAGTATAAGCATTACTATCTAAAATAAACAAACAAAACTCCAGATAATCAAAATTGAGGATCAAAAGTAAATCTAGAAGGATTTACACAAATACCAACTGTGGTTGATTTTTGGGTCACAGGTGACCGTTCTTACTTTTCTCTGTTTTCTAAGTTTTATTATGTTTTACAAAACTTGTATTTTTACTATGAAAAACTTCTGCTGTTTTTCCAAACTTTAAAGATATGTTTTTTCCACATTTTCCAACCTCGAGTATCTGTCAACATCAAAGAGTAACATTTCAGTGTTCAGTGAGGAAAGTAGTGAGATAAATAAGCCCAAAATAGTTTTATATAAACTTAGGCATTCTAACTGAGCTGCTGGTCATCTTTTCTTACTTGTGGTGATGAGTGTGGTGGCCATAGTCTTAGCCTTGAAATAAATGAGCAGATGGGATTAGAGAAGGTGCACATTGACCAGCTGATACCTGTGTCCTGAGGAGTTACTACTACCTTATTTATAAAAAACAATTTTTTTATTAAGGTATCATTGATATACAATCTTATGAAGATTTCACACAAGCAACATTTTGGTTACTACATTCACCCATATTATCAAGTCCCACCCCACACCCCATTGCAGTCACTGTCCATCAGTGTAGTAAGATGCTGTGAAGTCACTACTTGTCTTCTATGTGCTATACTGCCTTCCCCATGACCCCTCTACGTTAAGTGTGCTAATCATAATACCCCTTCATCCCCTTCTCCCTCCCTCTCACCCTCCCCACCAGATCTTTCCCACCCCTCCCCTTTGGTAACCACTAGTCCCTTCCTGGAGTCTGTGAGTCTGCTGCTGTTTTGTTCCTTCGGTTTTGCTTTGTTGTTATACTCCACAAATCAGGGAAGTCATTTGGTACTTGTCTTTCCCCACTGGCATATTTCACTGAGCATAATACCATCTAGCTCCATCCATGTTGCTGCAAATGGTAAGATTTAAAAACAAGTTTTTTTTTTAAGTAAAACATTTATAAACCATCTGCCTATACTTACCATGACCTCTTTGAGGACAGCAGCCATGTCTCATATTTTCCTGTCATCCATAGGTCCAGCACAGATGGGCACAGTAGACACTCAGGTGTTGGATATTCAGGGCAGGCCTTTCTGGTCTCCGCGGCTGCTCTGCCGAGCGCCTGTCTCCATCGTAGGTCCGCTGGGCTCTAACACTTCTGCCACTTCCCCACTCTTCCCTCCATGGACGCTGTTCACATGCTCTGCCAATACCTGTTCTTGCCAACGCTGGGCTGTAGCCTGGGGGAAAAGGGAGAAATGCCTCTCACCTTTGTGCCGGAACTGCCTGCAGCCTCCTTTAAGCATAGCCACCCAGTCCACAGCTTTTGCTGAAGCAAGCCTCTTGCAAGTAAGCCATACTGTGGACCCCATGACCCCCTGCCCTTATCCCAGAACCAAGCTACGGGCAGCCAGGTGCCACCCCACTGGCTCTGAGTTAGCCTAGAGTAAAGCAGGGTTCACACCACATGGGTGGTCGATCTTGCTTGAGAGTTTGAACTGGGAAGTGAAGAATGGGCAGCCTCGGCATTGCTATCAGAAAGCTCACTGAAGGACGAGGAAGAACACCAGCACACGGAGAGTATCTGATTACTCCGTCCAGCCCAGAAGCTCATCATATCTTGTGCCTCTTGACCAGTTCTCCCAAAGACTCCTCAGCCCTTTTGTATACAGACTTCCAGTGGGTCAACCCCAACAGTGAGTTAGACACTTGCAGATTATCTTAATATTGTTTAGATTCCATATGGTACCATACGAAGGGTGGACCATGAATAGACGTCAGCTCAGTAACTCCATCATAGAACTGGAAACATTGCCTAACAACAGGGGCACAGTTCAACGCAGTACAATCTATCTATTAGTAAATTAAATATTACCACAGCCACCAAAAATTTTGTATTTAAAGAGTATATGTTGACGGTGTAATTTTAAGTAAAAAAGCTGGATGCAAATCCATGTGTCCAGTTGAGCCCACATTTTTACACAACTATATAATTCCATGTAGACATGTACAAACCTTCAGATACATAGAAAAAATGATGGAAAAAATACCAAAATATTAATAGTTAATAATTACTGCCAAATGATGGGGTTTTATGAATTATATTTCTTTTCTTTACATTGTTCTCTATTTTCAAATTTTCCTTTGAAAATGTACTTCTTGAATAATGAGAAAAAATTCAAAAAGCAAGTGCTTTCTGTAAAATCCACTTGAGTTTAAAACAGGGAAGAACTAGACATGAGGGTATGTGAGTGATAGCCCTTTTTCTTACCCTCTTTAGAAAATATTCTTTCCATTTTATAAATTCTCAGAGAGCCTGAGTATTGCCAGCTAATCCTAATTGAGAATGAGTTCTATTTTATGCACAGATGCTCTTACATTTATTATTTCCCTCTTATTTTCCTTGCTTCTATCTCATTGTACCTTTCCAAACTTCTTAAATGCCTACCTTACTAATTTACAACATGTCTTCCCAAAATAAACATTAAGACTGCATTTTTTTTTCTAAGTACCACTTTGGCTTCATCTCACAAGTTTTGAAATACTGTATTTTCCTTATTCAGTTATAAATATTTCCTCCTTTTCCTTATGATTTATTTTTCCTTTTGTGAGTTTTTAAATGTGCTTTAAAATTCCCAAATACATGAGCTGGTGTTGTGTTTTCCTTATCTGATTTCCAACTTCATTGTATTGTGATCATAGAATGTGGTCTATATGATTCTGATATTTAGGACATTTTAAGAGTTGCTTTGTGCTAATATTTGTAAATATTCTATGTACTTTCAAAGTATGTGTTTTCTGCAAATATTAGATGTAAGATTCTTTATGTGTCCATTAGATTAAGATGTTAATTTTGTAATTCAGATCCTCAACATCTTTCCTTTTCAGTTGGTTGCTCGATCTATGAGTTTCTATGAGGACTGAATGAATGTATATATGTAAAGCAATTTGTATATGTACCTCAGAAAATAGTGTTTGGCACATGGATGCAATTTGTAAATGGCTTATAACATAGTGGTTTAAAGATGTATTCTGGAGTCAGATTGTTTAGATTCAAATCTGGGTTCTGTCTTGCCTGTGTGGCTTACTATATCTGTGCCTCAGTTTCTGAATCTGTAAAATGGGAATGATGGAGTTGTGACTATTAAGTGAGTTGGTACATGTAAAGCTCTAAGAACCAGGGCGACTTAAATCAGGACCTAGGTGCAGTTGGAGCAGATTTGGGACGGCCAAGACCTGAAGATGCCACAAACACAACAGAAGGGAAAGGGGATGGAGGAAGGTCATGGGGTGATAGGGACAGCACAGGGTCAGAAATCTGGAAAAAGAAAGAAGACAAAGGTGAAAGGTAAGTATTGCTAGGCTGGACAAAGTGCAAGATAACCCACACTTCCTTTCATCACATGCCTGGAGAATGTGAACATCACAGCCATCAGACTCAGGCCCCTAAACCCCAGCCTCTGGCCTGTCACACTGGAAAGCTATGAGGAACTGGGGCAATTCAGGGTTACTATTATAAAAACCCAACTATTTATATTTAGAAAGACTCCTGCCAGTTCTGCTTCCTGCTTTGCAAGATGAGGCTGAGGATTAGAACTAGATTCCAGCCCTGGAGGAACTGGGATATCTGGCAGGAAACTAATGCAAGGAGTCAAGCTTGAGTGTGTCTAACAGGGCAGGCAGAGCAGGATATACAGACCAGGCCACTGAGATCTTTCCACTAGATGTGGCACCACGCTACCCAGGTCAGAGCCAACCCATGAGTGACCCAAAGAACATAACCAATTCAAGTCAAGTGCTTTTTCTGGGTTAATATGAAAACACACATACATGTGCACACACACACACACACACACACACACCCCTAATTTCACTGCAACCTAAAAACACACTAAATTTACAACAAAGTGTTTTTTTATGAAGACATAAGCCAACAAACATGAGGAGATTAGGGGAAGAGATAAGAGCAATAAAAATCTGGAAGCTACATAACATACTGATGAGACCTAACTGACCAAACCAACTCAAGAAACATGGAAATCGCAGGCCATCTGAGGGAAAGCTGTGGGCCAGCCTGATTTACACCTCAGAATCCTCACAAGGCTCCCAAGTGGAGAGTACCAGATGCCTCTGGAGGTGGCAGTAAAGGAAGACCACCAGAAGGACTGGGTGGGCTGAATCCCTTTTCCCCCACTGGATAGTGGCAGACATGAAAGTTTATTTTCAGAAAGGGTAAAATAGAGGGTCTCTGAATTGGATGGACTAGATTCACCAAAGCTGTGGATACTTTATGGTACCAGACCCAGAGAAGTTAAGTGACTCATACACCTTCAATGATGAATGCTGAGGCACAGCTTCCTCCAAGGCCTCTTAACTCACTCAGATCCCAGAAAGCTAGTAGCCAGGACTTAACTTCCAAATGGAACCTCTTCATAGGGAGTCTGGCCAGTGTAAGAGGAAACACTCAGATATGACTGGGTAAGCTAAATAATAGCCTCCTAAAATGTCCATGTTGCAGTCCCTGGAGCCTGTGAATATGTTACCTTGAAATGTACTTTGCAGATGTGATTAAATGAAGGATCTTAAAATGGGGATATTATTATGGATTATCCAGGTAAGTCCAATGTAATCACAAGGGTCTTATAAAAGGGAGGCAAGACTCATTGTTCCAATAGCTAAGATATGGAAGCAATCAAAGTGTCCATCAATAGATGAATGGATAAAGAAAATATGCTACATATATATAATGGAATAGTATTCAGCCATAAAAATAAAGAAATCCTGCCATTTGGGACAACATGGATGAACTTAGAGGATATTATACTAAGTGAAATAAGCCATGTGGAGAAAGACAAATATCATAAATTTCACTTATTTGGGAAATCTAAAAACAAAATAAGACAAGAAAATGAACAAAATAGCAATAAACTCACAGGTACTGATAAGTGACTGGTGGTTGGCATGGTCAGGGTTTGGGATGGGTGGGTGAAGTAGGTGAAGGGGATAAAGAGGCATAAAATCTCAATCATAGTATAAATTAGTCATGGGGATGGAAGTGCAGCATGGAGAATATAGACAATAGTTCTGTAACATCTTTTTATGTTGACAGTAACTACACTAGCTGGGGTGAGGATTTCATAATGTATAAAAACTGTCAAATCACTAGGAAAGAGGGAAAAAATAATTCCCTGGAAAGAGAAGTTTCTGTGTTCATAAATTTAAAAAGAACATTCATAGAACAAAATAAGACCTCCAGGGAATTAAAAATAAGATAGTATAAATGAAAAACTCAGTAAACAATTTGGAAGATAAAATCAAGGAATCACTCAGCGACTAGAGCAAAAAGAATAAGAGGTTTTTTTAATTGGAGCAAAAACTAAGAAAATTAGAAAACCAGTCAATCTACAAAGTTCAACACCAAACAATAAGTTCTAGAAAGAGAAAACAGAGACAATGGAAGGAAGAAGTCATTATAATATAAGAAAATTTCATGAAACTGAAAAGCACAAATATCCAAATAGAAACAATATACTAAATGAAGTTTTGCAGCCTCCCAACTAAAGAGGATATTCTGTAAGCTTCCAGAGGAAACAGAACAAATTACATAGAAAGTATAGGGAATTATATTGTCCTTAAACTTCTGGATGGCTAAATTGGAGAAAGACTATGGAGCAATGCCTTTTAAATTCTGAAGGAAATTATTTCTATGATATATGACATTTTCTGATGAATAATTCTCAAAATATTCCCCCTCTGAGAAGCAACTGGAGAATGCACCCCACCAAAATGAGATAATTCTTCTTCATCCAAGAAAAGGAAGAAATAGGATTCAGGAAACAGAAGATAACGCACAGGAGAGAGGTTAGGGAAATCCCCAGGAAGAAGGAAAAAAGTGTCCCTGAACAGCACCTGTTCAGCAGGTGTAGGCCAACCAGTTTACTGGAGCAGATATGCCAGGGGCAGTCATCACCCAGAGGCCCTCTGCCAGTGTACTGGCTTTTTTAACTTGGCGACAGTATACTTGGATGAGATTTTTATCTGTACTTTGTATGGCCTAATCATGTGCTGATGAAGTCTCCACTCTCCCTTCATTTCCCACATGTTGAATCAGCAAAGGACTGTGCCTTGCTCCCTGAGAGCCCTCTGCCCACTCCTGAGAGCTGGTGAGCCCCAGCAGCCAGGCTGCGACCTAGCTTAGGCACTTTCATCCAGCAGTGATAATGTTAGCCTTTTCTAATAGATAGGTTTATGCTTGCTGTTGATTTTCTTCAAAAAATAAAAATTGTTGTTTAGGAATAGATACTTAGGTAAAATGGTAAAATGATACAGAAAAGAACAAATTACTTTCCAGGGAATGAGCTTGTTCACTAAGGCAGATTCCAGAGTCACCTTGGCTGTTCCTGGGTCTTTAAGAATCAGCACTAGGAGAGGAGATTCTCAAGATGGTGGCATGAGTAGGGTGGCAGAAATCTCCTCCCAGAACCATATATATTTTGAAAATACAGCAAATACAACTATTCCTAAAGAGTGACCAGAAGATACAGTACACCAGCCAGACTATACGTACATCTGCAAGAACTCAACATCTCACAGAAAAGGTAAGATACAAAGCCGTGACCCGGCAGGACTCAAGCACTCCCCCCACCCCAGCTCACCGGTGGGAGGAAAAGAATCTAAGTGGGGAGGGAGTGGAAGCCCACGACTGCTAAATAACCGGCCCTAGTAATCTGCACTGGGAGCACAGACACACATTGCATGATGTCCTGGATATTAGAGGAACAGAAAAGCAAAAGCCGAGACAGAGACTGCAAGTGGGTCCCCACAGCCAGCTCCCCTGGGACAAAAGAAAAGCGAGTGCTTTAAAAGTCTTAAAGGAATAAGGGTTTAACAGGTGGATAAAATCATCCTGGCACACTCAGCCCAGCAGGCTGGCACCTTTAAGGAGCTTCAGGCACCCTAACCCCCTGGATGGCAACACAGCTCCAAAGCCCCTCACCACAATAAGCAGCCTGCCATTCATTCCCTGCCACCAGCACTGCAAGCAACCAGCTGAACCGCCATTACTGTGGAATAGCCAGGGAGAAGCCCTGCCCACATTAACCACACAGAGGCTTCTCCCTGTGCATGGCTAACAGGGCCAGACCCAGAGACTACCCCTTGCCCATAGTTAACTGGCACAGACAGCGGAGACCGGCACAGAGTCTGGAAGGCACAAAGGGGTTTTATTCTCACGGTGAACATGCACTGCTCACCTGCAACCCCCGACAGTGTCCTAGGCCATCCCAAGGGATGTCCCGCCCATGACAGCTCAGGGGATTAATCCAGAGGCTGCCCCCTGCACACGGTTAACCGGCACAGACAGAGGAAGCTGGTACAGAGTCCAGGAAGCATGTAGTGGGGCTGTTCTCACAGGAGAACACACATAGCTCACCTGCGACCCCTGCCAGTGCCCTAGGCCATCCTGAGGGCCACCCCATCCAGCAGTTCAGGGGATCATCCCAGAGGCTGCTCCCTGTCTCTGCAGTTGACAGGGACAAGCAGCAGAGATGGGCAAGGTGACCACCAAGTAGGAAGGGACTTTGTTCTCCCAGCTGACACACAAACCAGTCACCAGTAATCACTTCAATCACCATGAAAGGGCAGAAGAACTTTGTTCAGTTCAAACTCCCTCAAACACCAGAGAGAGGGCCTGGTGAGACCAAGCTCACAAATCTTCCTGAAAAACAATTTGAAATAAAAGTCATAAGCCTGCAGATGGAGCTACAGAGAAATATGCAAGAGCTAAGAGATGAATCCCAGAGGAAGATAACAAAAATGAAACAAACAATGGAAGGATTTTAGAGCAGACTGGATGAAGTGCAAGAGACTGTTAAGGGAATAAAAATCAGAGAAAAGGAATACAGAGAAGCTGAGGCACAGAGAGGTAAAAGGATCTCTAGGAATGAAAGAATATTAAGAGAACTGTGTGACCAATCCAAATGGAACAATATTCGCATTATAAGGGTACCAGAAGAAGAAGAAGAGAGAAAAATGGATAGAAACTGTCTTTGAAGAAATAATTGCTGAAAACTTCCCAAATCTGGGGAAGGAAAGAGTCTCTCAGACCATGGAGGTCCACAGATGTCCCAGCACAAGGGACCCAAGGAGGACAACACCAAGGCATATAATAATTAAAATGGCAAAGATCAAAGACTAGGACAGAGTATTAAAGGCAGTCAGAGAGAGAAAAAAGATCACCTACAGAGGAAAACCCATCAGGCTATCATCAGACTTTCCAAGAGAAACCTTACAGACCAGAAGAGAATGGCATAATATATTTAATGCAATGAAACAGAAGGGCCTTGAACAAAAAACATTGAATTGAGCAAGATTGTCATTTAAATTTGAAGGAGGGATTAAACAATTTTCAGGTAAGCAAAAGTTGAGGGAATTTACCTTCCACAAACCATCTCTACAGTGTATTTTAAAGGGACTGCTCTAGATGGAAGTACACTGAAGGCTAAATTGATTTCACCAGAGAAAATAAAACCACAGCAAAGAAAGTAGACCAACCAAATACTAACTAAATGCAAAATAAAATCAGCCATCCACAAAATCAGTCAAAGGAAACACAAAAGAGTACAGAATAAAACACCTAACATATAAAGAGTGGAGGAAGAAAAAGAAGGTAGAGAAATAAAGAATCATCAGACTGTGTTTATAATAGCATAATAAGTGAGTTAAAGTTAGACAGTTACATAGTAGAGAAGCTACCCTTCAACCTTTGGTAACCACAAATCCAAAGCCTATAATGGCAATAAGTACATATCTATTGATAATCACCCTAAATGTAAATGGACTGAATGCACCATCAAAAGACACAGAGTAGTAGAATAGATAAAAAAGCAAGACCCTTCAGTTTTTCTTTGTTCTTATACTCCACATATGAGTGAAATCATTTGGTACTTGACTTTCTCTGCCTGGCTTATTTCACTGAGCATAATACTTTCTAGCTCCATCCATATTGTTACAAATGGTAGGATTTGTTTTCTTCTTATGGCTGAATAATATTCCACTGTGTATATGTACCACATCTTCTTTATCCATTCATTTACTGATGGACACTTACATTGCTTCCATTTCTTGACTATTGTAAATAGTGCTGCGATAAACATAGGGGTGCATCTGTCTTTTTCAAACTGGGCTTCTGCATTATTAGGGTGCCCCAGGAGAAATAAAGAATGTTTACAAAAAAAAAAGCAAGACCCATCTATATGCTGCTTACAAGGGACTCACCTCAAACCCAAATACATACACAGACTAAAAGTGAAGGGATGGAAAAAGATATTTCATGCAAAAAACAGGGAGAAGAAAGGAGGTGTTACAGTACTTCTATCAGACAAAATAGACTCCAGAACAAAGAAAGTAACAAGAGATAAAGAAGGACATTATATAATGATAAAGGGGTCAGTCAAACAAGAGGATATAGCCATTATAAATATCTATGCACCCAACACAGGAGCACCAACATATGTGAAATAAATACTAACAGAATTAAAAAGGGAACTAGAATGCAATGCTTTCATTTTGGGAGACTTCAACACACCACTCACTCCAAAGGACAGATCAACCAGACAGAAAATAAGTAAGGACACAGAGGCACTGAACAACACACTAGAAAAGATAGACCTAACAGACAACTACAGAACTCTACACCCAAAAGCAGCAGGATACACATTCTTCTCAAGTACACGTGGAACATTTTCCAGAATAGACCACATACTAGGCCACAAAAAGGGCCTCAGTAAATTAAAAAAGATTGATATTGTACCAACCACCTTCTCAGATCGCAAAGGTATAAAACTAGAACTACATTGTACAAAGAAAAGAAAAAGGCCCACAAACACATGGAGGCTTAACAACATGCTCCTAAATAATCAATGGATCAATGACCAAATTAAAACAGAGATCAAGCAACATATGGAGACAAATGACAACAACAGCACAACACCTCAACTTCTGTGGGATGCAGCAAAGGCAGTTCTAAGAGAAAAGTATATAGCAATCCAGGCCTATTTAAAGAAGGAAGAGCAATCCCAAATGAATAAAGTCACAATTATTGAAACTGGAAAAAGAAGAACAAATGAGGCGCAAAGTAAGCAGAAGGAGGGACATAATAAAGATCAGAGAAGAAATAAATAAAATTGAGAAGAATAAAACAATAGAAAGCATCAATAAAACCAAGAGCTGGTTATTTGAGAAAATAAACAAAATGGATAAACCTCTAGCCAGACTTATTAAGAGAAAAAGAGAATCTACACACATAAATAGAATCAGAAATGAGAAAGGAAAAATCATGACAGACAAAACAGAAATACAAAGAATTATTAGAGAATATCATGAAAATCTATATGGTAACAAGCTGGAAAACCTAGAAGAAATAGACAACTTTCTAGAAATATACAACCTTCCAAGACTGACCAAGAAAGAAACAGAAAATCTAACCAGACCAATTACCAGCAACAAAACTGAATCAGTTATCAAAAAGCAACCAAGGACAAAACCCCCAGGTCAGATGGATTCACTGCTAAATGTTATCAGACATTAAGAGAAGACATAATACCCATTCTCCTTAAAGTTTTCCAAAAAATAGAAGAGGAGGGAATACTTTCAAACTCATTCTATGAAGCCAGCATCACTCTAATACTAAAACCAGGCAAAGACACCACAAAAAAAGAAAACTGCAGACAAATATCCCTGATGAACATAGATGCAAATATACTCAACAAAATAGTAGCAAACCAAATTCAAAAATACATCAAGAGGATCATATGCCATGATCAAGAGGGATTCATCTCAGTGATGCAAGGATGGTACAACATTCAAAAATCCATCAACATATTCCACCATATCAACAAAAGGGACAAAACCACATGATCATCTCCATAGATGCTGAAAAAGCATTCAACAAAATTCAACATCCATTCATGATAAAAACTCTCAACAAAATGGGTATAGAGGGCAAGTACCTCAACATAATAAAGGCCACGTATGACAAACCCATAGCCAACATCATACTTAATAGCGAGAAGCTGAAAGCTTTTCCTCTAAGACTGGGAACAAGACAGGGATGCCCACTCTCCCCACTTTTATTCAACATAGTCCTAGCCATGGCAATTAGACAAAACAAAGAAATAAAAGGCATCCAGATTGGTAATGAAGAAGTCAACCTGTCACTATTTACAGATGACATGATATTGTACATAGAAAACCCTAAAGAATTCACCCCAAAACTACTAGAACTAATATCTGAATTCAGCAAAGTTGCAGGATACAAAATTAATACACAAAAATCTCTTGCTTTCCTATACACTAACAATGAACTAGCAGAAAGAGAAATCAGGAAAACAATTCCATTCACAATTGCATCAAAAAGAATAAAATACCTAGGAATAAACCTAACCAAGGAAGTCAAACACCTATACCCTGAAAACTGCAAGACACTCTTAAGAGAAATTAAAAAGCACACCAATAAATAGAAATTCATCCCAATTAATATTGTCAAAATGGCCATCCTGCCTAAAGCAATCTACAGATTCAATGCAATCCCTATCAAAATACTGGCAGTATTCTTCAACAAACTGGAACAAATAGTTCTAAAATTCATATGGAAACACCAAAAGCCCTGAATAGCCAAAGCAATCCTGAGAGGGAAGAATAAAGTGGAGGGAATCTCACTTTCCCAACTTCAAGCTCTACTACAGAGCCACAGTAATCAAGACAATTTTGTACTGGCACAAGAACAGACCCATAGACCAGCAGAACAGAATAGAGAGTCCAGATATTAAACCAAGCATATATAATCAATTAATATATGATAAAGGAGCCATGGATATACATTGGGGAAATGACTGCCTCTTCAATAGCTGGTGTTGGCAAGACTGGACAGCTACATGTGAGAGAATGAAACTGGATTATTGTCTATCCCCATACACAAAATCAAACTTGAAATGGATCAAAATCTGAATGTAAGTCATGAAACCATAAAACTCTTAGAAAAAAACATAGGCAAAATCTCTTGGACGTAACATGAGCAACTTCTTCATGAACATATCTCCCTGGGCAAGGGAAACAAAAGCAAAAATGAACAAGTGGGACTATATCAAACTAAAAAGCTTCTGTACAGCAAAAGATACCATCCATAGAACAAAAAAGCTTCCTATAGTATGGGAGGATATATTCATAAATGACATATCTGATAAGGGGTTGACATCCAAAATATCTTAAGAACTCACTTACCTCAACAAACAAAAACAAATAATCCAATGAAAAAATGGGCAGAGGATCTGAACAGACACTTCTCCAAAGAAGAAATTCAGATGGCCAACAGGCACATGAAAAGATGCTCCACATCACTAATTATCAGAGAAATGCAAATTGCAACCACAATTAGCTATCACCTCACACCTGTTAGAATGGCCACCATCCAAAAGACAAACAACAAATGCTGGCGAGGTTGTGGAGAAAGGGGAACCCTCCTACACTGCTGATGGGAATGTAAATTAGTTCAACCATTGTAGAAAGCAGTATGGGGGTTCTTCAAAAAACTCAAAATAGAAATACCACTGGAATTCCACTCCTAGGAATTTACTCTAAGAATGTAGGAGCCCAATTTGAAAAAGACATATGCACACCTATGTTTATTGCAGCACTATTTACATTAGCCAAGAAATGGAAGCAATCTAAGTGTCCATCAGTAGATGAATGAATAAAGAAGATGTGGTACATATACACAATGGAATATTATTCAGCCATAAGAAGAAAATAAATCCTACCATTTCCAACAACATGGATGGAGCTAGAGGGTATTATGCTCAGTGAAATAAGCCAGGCACAGAAAGACAAGGATCAAATTATTTCACTTATCTGTAGAGTATAAGAACAAAGTAAAAACTGAAGAAGCAAAACAGCAGCAGACTTACAGAACACAAGAATGTGCTACCAGTTACTAAAAGGAAAGGAACTGGGGAGGATGGGTGTGAAGGGAGGGATAAGGGGGGAAAAGGATCATTATTATCAGCACACATAATGTAGGGGGTGGAGCATGGAGAAAGCAATTTAACACAGAGAAGACAAGTAGTGACTGTATAGCATCTTACTATGCTAATGGACAGTGACTGTAATGGGGTATGTGGTGGGGACTTGATAATGGGGGGAATCTAGTAACCATAATGTTGATTATGTAATTGTATATTAATGATACCAAAATAAAAAAAATTCATTAGAAACAAACTTCTTAATAAACCAGCTAGACTTTTTCTTAAAAAAAAAAAGAATCATCACTAAATTCACACAAAGTGTTTTTTTTTTGAAGTCTTGGGGAATTCTACGTCAAGGAAAGTCTCAAGCATAGCAGCCCAGGAACTAACATTATGAGGTCTTGGTGCATTTATCACATTCTCCAAAATTTGTAAGCAAGCCTCAATGTCCTTCCATGTGCCCTTGGATATTTGAGAATCTATAGGAACTCCGGTTGTGGTAGAATCCCTAGCTTGTCACTCTAGGTGCTAAGGTTAATAAATTTGAGTGATTGCAAAGATGTTTCAAAACACCTATTTTTATCCATTGACGACCTTGGGAATGTGAGATCTTTAAAGAGCAATTCAGTACAGCTGCTGGACTTAACCCTCCTTCCTTTCCTCTTCAATAAGGCTCTGGTTCTCTACTTCCAGAACCCTTGTATCTAATGTAGGGATGTAACAGAAGGCACTCAAAGGAAGGTGAGCCTCATTTAGGCTGGGAGCTGAGATTTCCTCTGCACACCAGGGACACAGAATCCTCCTGTAAAGGTACCACTGAGCAATCGTGGCCTCAAGGCACCCAAGTAAAGTTATTCCTGAAGACCTAGAAAAAGGGTCCCTAGAAATTGAGCAAGATAGGAGGTCTTTCATTACATGGGTCAGGTTGATGTACTCTGGCTGAGTCCTACCACTCTAGGGAGGCCATCAGGTCTACCATGGTGTGGCCTCTCTAGAAACACAGATTCTGCATGTCATGGAGGAGTGTTCCATCAGCCTCTGAACTGGAAAATGAGGCTCCTAAGGGCTTTTGGTGTCCTTGAACATGACAAGGCAAGTCTCTCTGCCCTGCCTCTGAGCTCTGGGCCTCCTGTTCACCTGTTCTAGGGGTAGGAGTTCCCAGCCCTAGGGGTAGGGGCAGGGAAATTGAATAAAAACATTTGCAAGAACCTAGAGGCAGTTTCTAATGTCCTGGGTCAGCTTCCATAATACTATAAAAACCCTAAGGATGAGTTTCTTTGGACCTGAAGATCTAAGACAACAGCCAGGTGAGCGACTGAGGCAGATTCAAAGAGTTCGGATGCCCGCCCAGGTGAGGTTAACCTTCATTAATTAGAGGTTTTGGGAGCTCAATGATCAGAAATAGGGTTTGACTCAGTATGTTAAAAAGAGCTATGAATGAATAATATTAAATCATCAAGTGAAAGTGTATTTGGGAATAAGATATTTATTCAATCTCAAAGCATCATTTTTGAGATTACTTATTAATTACAAAGGGGAAAAGATACCTTTATAATGCCGACATCTGGCAGACATTACCTGGAAATGACCAAGCTGAGTATTGCACACACCCTGGTGCCTCTCGCATTTCCTCTTGGCTCCCCCTGCCAGGGCTCCTGCAGACAGCAGGAAGACCAGCAGATGCCTTTCTGCCTCTCTCTACCTGAAGATACTTTCTGAGTGCAGGATCATGCTTGCAGAGAATGCAGGGCAGACCAGAAATGCCTGGGAGTTAACACCCCACCAGTGCCCTTCACCCAGTGAGATCTGGTGGATAAATTCCTTGCCCTTCTATAGGATACTTTGTTGACGTGAGGGATTTCAGCTTTTCTAAGAATCCCCAGCCTGACAGAGCCCCAGTTGTCCACAAGTCAGCTCACTTTCTGACTTTTCTCCCTTCCTTGTCTCACTTCCCAATGACAGCTAAATGTAAATAGTGCAGGATTTTAAAGTCATTGAAAATAATGGGGAACTACTCAAATTACATACACAAGTGAGGGTATTGACAAATAAGGTCCCAGCAGAGTTAGGGTAGTGAACATTTGGAGAAAATAAAGTCAAAAAGAACGATGGCAATCAGACAAAACAAAGAAATACAAGGAATCCAGATTGGTAAAGAAGAAGTTAAACTGTCACTATTTGCAGATGATATGATACTGTACATAAAAAACCCTAAAGACTCCACTCCAAAACTACTAGAACTGATATCGGAATACAGCAAAGTTGCAGGATACAAAATCAACACACAGAAATCTGTAGCTTTCCTATACACTAACAACGAATCAATAGAAAGAGAAATCAGGAAAACAATTCCATTCACCATTGCATCAAAAAGAATAAAATACCTAGGAATAAACCTAACCAAGGAAGTGAAAGACTTATACTCTGAAAACTACAAGTCACTCTTAAGAGAAATTAAAGGGGACACTAATAAATGGAAACTCATCCCATGCTCATGGCTAGGAAGAATTAATGTCGTCAAAATGGCCATCCTGCCTAAAGCAATATACAAATTTGATGCAATCCCTCTCAAATTACCAGCAACATTCTTCAATGAATTGGAACAAATAATTCAAAAATTCATATGGAAACACCAAAGACCCCGAATAGCCAAAGCAATCCTGAAAAAGAAGAATAAAGTAGGGGGGATCTCACTCCCCAACTTCAAGCTCTACTACAAAGCCATAGTAATCAAGACAATTTGGTACTGGCACAAGAACAGAGCCACAGACCAGTGGAACAGATTAGAGACCCCAGAAATTAACCCAAACATATATGGTCAATTAAAAATTGATAAAGGAGCCATGGACATACAATGGCAAAATGACAGTCTCTTCAACAGATGGAGCTGGCAAAACTGGACAGCTACATGTAGGAGAATGAAACTGGACCATTGTCTAACCCCATATACAAAGGTAAACTCAAAATGGATCAAAGACCTGAATGTAAGTCACGAAACCATTAAACTCTTGGAAAAAAACATAGGCAAAAACCTCTTAGACATAAACATGAGTGATCTCTTCTTGAACATATCTCCCCGGGCAAGGAAAACAACAGCAAAAATGAGCAAGTGGGACTACATTAAGCTGAAAAGCTTCTGTACAGCGAAAGACACCATCAATAGAACAAAAAGGAACCCTACAGTATGGGAGAATATATTTGAAAATGACAGATCTGATAAAGGCTTGACGTCCAGAATATATAAAGAGCTCACACGCCTCAACAAACAAAAAACAAATAACCCAATTAAAAAATGGGCAGAGGAACTGAACAGACAGTTCTCCAAAAAAGAAATACAGATGGCCAAAAGACACATGAAAAGATGCTCCACATCGCTAATTATCAGAGAAATGCAAATTAAAACTACAATGAGGTATCACCTCACACCAGTAAGGATAGCTGCCATCCAAAAGACAAACAACAACAAATGTTGGCGAGGCTGTGGAGAAAGGGGAACCCTCCTACACTGCTGGTGGGAATGTAAATTAGTTCAACCATTGTGGAAAGCAGTATGGAGGTGCATCAAAATGCTCAAAACAGACCTACCATTTGACCCAGGAATTCCACTCCTAGGAATTTACCCTAAGAACGCAGCAATCAAGTTTGAGAAAGACAGATGCACTCCTATGTTTATCGCAGCACTATTTACAATAGCCAAGAATTGGAAGCAACCTAAATGTCCATCTGTAGATGAATGGATAAAGAAGATGTGGTACATATACACAATGGAATACTACTCAGCCATAAGAAGTGGAAAAATCCAACCATTTGCAGCAACATGGATGGAGCTGGAGAGTATTATGCTCAGTGAAATAAGCCAAGCGGAGAAAGAGAAATACCAAATGATTTCACTCATCTGAGGAGTATAGGAACAAAGGAAAAACTGAAGGAACAAAGCAGCAGCAGAATTACAGAACCCAAAAATGGACTAACAGGTACCAAAGGGAAAGGAACTGGGGAGGATGGGTGGGCAGGGAGGGATAAGGGGGGGAAGAAGAAGGGGGGTATTAAGATTAGCATGCATGGAGGGGAGGGAGATGATTTACATGTATCAAAAGAATGATATGAATATTAGAGATAAAGAACAGCCTTTAGGAGTCCCTCTAATATTTCAGCAATATTAGACCCTCTTTGTGAAGGTACTACAAAAGTGTAATGAAGGATTCCATATTGCACTCTCTTAAAGCTTTGTCAACCAAAATCATATTATTCAAATCCAAATGACATTTGATTTATTTTTGGTCCTTTCCAAGATTTGGTCCGATGTATAAGCCTAATCAAATTGTGTTAAATATAAGATTGACCCCTGAAACTATCATTTTTATATAATTATAAGAGTAGAGTTTAGATTAATGTAAGATAAAATAAGCTTATTTTCTTATTAGTTTAATTTTTAACAATAAAATCCTAATCAAATATTTTGTGTTCAGTTTCCAATGGATTCACTTCAAGTGGCCATTTTTCAGTAACAATTAGCTTTGGCTATTTTATCTGCATTTGGAGTTACAATGGCATTTGGAGGGCAAACGCAGAATCCACCCACCATTCAGAACATTGCATCCTTGGGAGAAAACCATGTTGAGGTCCAATGATGAATTACAAATTAATTTTTGCAATCAACATATTTTTTTAGTTGATAGCAGTTGAAGAGTTGTGAATGTAACACACTGGCACTGGTTTAATAAGGAACACACCACAGTGTATGTATCCAAGTGAATGCAGGTATTCTCAGTCATCGACCTGGGAGATTATGCAGATTTTCGTGATAGGCTCATGGTTCCATACAGTTGTCAGGTCATCTCCTCTGGTATTGTCCTAAAATTCTGCAGCAATGATTCTTTATTACTGTCTTTCAAGATGGCAGATATTCATCCTCTGAAGATTGGTTGATTTTAGTAATATGGTAGGTAAACAAGCTGAGCAATATATTAGAAGACACACACAAGGAATGAGGCTTGTGTTCCTGTCTGGCCATATTTTCCTTGTGGCTGTACCATCACCCACAGGCCCTTTTCGCTCATTATTCCACCCTGTTTTATAAATGTCATTACCCTCTTAGCAACTGGCATAAGACTAGCCACATAGGAATTCTCCATAAGCATTTGTTGAGGGTTGAATACATGGGTGAAGACATAAGTTCCTATTTATGAATGTCATTCACATATTCAGTGAAATAGAAATGGCTCATAGTCAGTAAACAAAGAAGGCAAAGAATTCTTTTCCCAGTACAATTCTCTTTATTGATCCTACGATTTTATATCCTAGTACTTCCGGCCAGTTGAGGATCTCCAAACTGCACCGAGCTCCCTCAGTCTCTCTCCTATTAGAGTCCTGGTTTAGTCTTAACAGTAGGAGTTGGAGCTGTGCTAGTTTCGATTAGTCTTGCTGTTTCAATTGTTCTGTTTTCTTTGAAGAATGTTGATTTACAAAATCACTATTTGCTCATCCTTAAAGGTACTAGGGGAACCTGCGTAGGCAGGACAAGCCAGCAGTGTGTTGTTGTGGCCCTGCGACTAAGTTTTCTCATGCACAGTTATATCATGTTTGCCTCTGAAAATAGGAAGTAGCAATATTACGAAGGACCTGCATTATTTGTCCCCACAGCCACTAGTTCCATCAAGTCATTATTGATAACTTAGTCTGAAAACCATCAGCAAAGCAGGTAAAATAGTGAAGCACAGTGACATACAATTTTGTGAATATAGAAGGACCCTTAAAATACCCTGGTGCAACTTGTAATAAAGAGAAAAATGCCCAAGGTACAGAGAGGACAACTGGCTTTCCCCGCACAGCACATTTTTGCCTAAGATCTTTGGATATGGAGCCCGAATGCCTGGAGGTTCAAATGCTGGCTCTGACCAAATGTGCAACCCTGGGCCGGCGCCTTCCCTTCCCTCTACTTTAGGAGCCTCACTCTTGCAGTTGTAAGAGATTAAATCAGTTAAACTCATAATAAAGTGCTTAACACAGAGAAAGCAATTCCAAAATGGTTATTATTTTATCATTATTGTTGCTGCTGCTGTTTTCCCAGGTCATCTGAGTAGTTTCCAGGTATCCTACAACACACTCCCTCAACAAATACATGTAACGCACATACTTTGTCAAACATGGGCCTAGGTGGTTGGGGATCCAGCAACTAATAAAACCAACAAAAATTCCTGCCCTTGAAGCTTACATTTTAGTCAGGAAAGACACACAGGTTAGAAACCTGATAAAAAAGAAAAAGTATGGGGTAATACTGAGTGTTGGAGAAAAGAGAGGTGGAGCAGGGGGGGGATACTAAACCAGGTCGTCAGGGTAGACCTCACTGAGAGGGTGACAGTTAGGGGGAGACTTGAAACGGTGAAGGAGGCAGCTGCGAGGATACCTGGGGGGAGAGCGCTCGGGCCAAGGTAGAGGCCCTGCCCGGGCCTGATGCTGTGGGTTGGCAGGCATGGTCAAGGAACAGCACAGAGGCAAGCCTTGCTGGAGAAGAGTGAGCGAAGGAGAGGAGTGGAAATGAAAGAAAAGAGGTAACGGGAGGTGAGACCTTTCAGGAGTTTTGAAAACCATAGGAAGGACTATGGATTTGACTCTGCAAGAAAAAGGGAGCCACAATAAGGCTTTGAACAGAGGTGTGACCTGATGGGATTTATATTTTTAAAGGGTCACTCAGGCTCCTGTGCTAAGACGAGACCTCAGGGAGGCAAGGAGAGAAGCAGGGGAAGTCTTTCAGAGGCTTTTATACCACTCCAGAGGGGTGTTATGGTGGCTTGAACCAAGGAAATATCAGTTGAGGTGGTGAGCAGTAGATTTTAGATTATTTTGAACAGGTGACAGACTGGATGTGAAATGTGAGAAAGAGAAGAGCTGAGGATAGATCCAACATTTTTTTGCCTGGATGATTAGAAGACAAGAGGTGCCATCAACTGCGAGGAAGAAGGCAATGAATGGAATGGCCTTTGGGCAGCAAGTGAGATCAGTTGGGCTTTATCATTCTTGTTTCTCTATAGCCAAGATACTTTCCCCCTCAGGCTTCTTTCAAGATTATCTTTTTGTTTTTGGTCTTCTGTCATTTGAATATGATATGTTTAGGCACAGGGGTTTTGTTTTTGTTTTTTTGGTATTTACTCTGGCATTTGGTGCTCCCTGAGCTTCTTGGGGCTGCTGTTTGATGTCTGTCACTAATTTTAGGAAGTTTTTGGCCATTACTTGAAATACTTGTTTTACTCCATTTCTTTCTGCTGGTATTCCAATCTCATGTGTGTTACATCTTTTGAAATTATCCCATAGTTCTTGAATGTCCTGTTTTGTTTATACTTTTTTGTTTGGTTAGTTTTTGTTTATACTCGTTTTCTTGATGCATTTCAATTTTGGAAGTTTCTCTTGATTGATCGTCAAGCTCACTATTTTCTCCTTGGCTGTGTCCAGTCTAATGAAGCACCAAAGCATCCTCATTTCTGTTATGATGTTTTTGATTTCTAGCATTTTTAAATTCTCTCTTGAAATTACCATCTGTCTATTTACATTATTTACCTGTTCTTGCATGTTGTCTACATTTTTCATTAGAGCCCTTAACATATTAATCATAGCTATTCTAAATTCCCTGACATTTCCAACTTCTGTGTCACATATGAGTCTTGTTCTGATTCTTGCTTAATCTCTTCAGATGATTTTTTTCTTGCTTTTTGGTATGTCTTGTAATTTTTTTGTTTAAAGATGAAGAGGTTGTATTGGATAATAGGAACTGAACTAAATGCGTCTTGGGTGTGAAGAGTTGGGCCTTCTCTAATGTTTGCTGTGGCTGCAGATGCCCGTCTTCAGACTCCTCCACTGCCATTGTTTTGGTCTCCCCTCTTGACTTTGGGTTTCTTTAAGCATTCCTTCAGTGTACAGTCTGTGCCTCATCACTCTTTCAGCTGTAAACTGTTAGTTTACTGGAGCCCTGATGGTGGGGGGAGGGAAGGAGAGCATTCTATCATCTACCAAATAAATCTTAATTTTTTAGTCAGCTTCTGTTTGGTACCTGTGACCCTCCCAAGTGCTCCTTCTTATATACCATCCTCCCCACCTCCCTTAGGTAAACAAGAAAGTTCTAGGATCCTGGAGTGAGAGGAATACCTTCACTCATGGCTCTTGGGTAAGCCTCTGATAGAGTCTTCTCTCCGGAGAATAAGCCTTTGTTACGGAGAAGTCTCTAGGCTTGTTTCACTAGGTTTACTCTTTCCCCTCCCCTGTGAGAGCCATATGGGGATCTTCCTCATATCTTCACATCGTGAACCCGGATAAGGCCCATGAAAGTGGTGGTGGGGGGGGCATTAAGGCTGTGGTTCCGGGAATTTCCCATGCCAATCTGAACTCAGCCTCCAGCAACTCATTACAATTACTGTTTGAGTTTTCCTTCCAGCTTATCGCTCCAGGAGCTTCTGCTCCACGTAAGCAGATCTCTTCTGTGACTCCAGACTAACCTGTCCTTCCAGATTCAGGGTCGGCAGTTTGCCCTACAGACTCTGCTCTCCGATGGCTGCAAGAAAAGTTGATTTCTACTTTGTCCAGAGTGTTTCTTGTTGTCACAATGACAGTGATGGCTTCCAAGCTCTCTACATATTGGCTATAAAATTGGAAGTCTTAGAAGTTCATATTTAGGTATATTGAATTTAAGGTATCTGTCTATTGGACTGTTGCTGTTCAAAGTATGGCTCATGGTCCTGCACCTGAGAGTCAGTGCAGAAATGAGGAATATCAAACTCTAACCCAGACCTACAGAATCAGACTTTGTGTTTTGAAATATCTGGAAATACATCTGTGCATAAATATTTGAGAAGTGCTGATCAAACAGGCAGGTGGAGATGTTGAGTAGAGCAGTGCATGTACTGGAGTCAGGAGATGGGCAGAGAGGTTCAGGTTGGAGGCATACGTTTCTGAATTTTTGTCATGTCAATAGTATTTCAAGCCCTGAAATACATTTCATAAATCCTGTCATGAACTTTTCCTAGGAAAAATTAGTGTCTAATGCACTCCAAATAAACCACAGGAGTATACTTGTTGTTGAATTGGTTGTGTTTCTTGCTTATTGCAGTGAATAAGAATACACACCATGGAAAACCACAGAGTATCTCAGAAAGAGAGTGTTAAGGCTGAGCATAGGATTGGGACTTGTGTTAGGCAATTTGAGGGATGTTTAAGGAAGCAGGGCTGGACAGTGTTCATGTACCCCATGTGAATTCAGGCAGTATTATGGAGCGGTCCTGTTTTTGTCTTGATCCATCCTGGTCACAGCGGTGGTGTCTGATGTTGGTGTTCTGGAAATTGTTTATGCCCAACAGGAGAACACCAAGGTCTAACGGTGAGTGCCCGCACAAGGCCTAGCTGATAGTACCAGGCCAGCTCTGGATATCAGGGGCTGCTTTTCTCTTTCTCATTGGTCTTCAGTATCTTCCCACTGTTCCCTTATCTGCCTTGTTTTGTGGGCATGTCCATGTCCTTCTTGGAGTCTACCCATCTTCTGAAAGTTTGCAATTTCCATAGTCTTAACCTGAAAAGGACACAGGGCTCCGGAACCAATGTACCCATCTGTCTGAACTACTAGCTGCTCTATTAATTTAAACTCTTCTCATCTGATTGATAGTGTTCCATAGAGTAGCCTAGATTATAAGCAGGGAGTTTAAGAGTAGGAGCATACACCAGGCTTTAAGGCCTGGGTTTAAATTTTGGCAATAACACCTACTTGCTTTGGCTAGTTCTTTTAAACTCTGAGTTCCAGCTTCCTTTTCTATAAAGAGAGCTTAATGAACTTCCCTTTCAGGATTTACTGACATACTTAGAGCTAATATTAAGAAAGCAACTAAGGAAGATTTGATTTTCAACAAATAGTGATTATTGTTAAGAAATAGAAAGAAAAGAAATGGATGTAAAAGGTGCTGACATCATCCCCATTGTCTTTAAACTTCCCATTTGCCCCTACATCATTGATATCCCATCTGCCTACCTTGTTAGGGTTGTACATTCTGAGCAAAACTTAGCATGTGTTGGTAATTTGGAAGTATATATACTTAAACTGTTGAAACCAATGAGGTCACATGGAAAAATTAATAAGGTCACGTGGAAGAAACATTTGACTTGAAATCCAGTGCTTTGTATTTGAATCCACATACTTGGAAGTAAGTGACTTGACCCTTCTGAGCTTTAAATACCCACCTAAAAATTGTTATAAGAGGTGGGGGGAGGGGAGGGTGTTTTGAAGACTATATTTTCAAGATAACCTTTTTAAACTTATTTGATGCATTGTAAAGCTTTTTACAAATGTAAGATGCTATTATCATTAGGTCCTTCTGCATATTTTCACATGCTCTATTTATTCTTCAACTTATTTTTAGTTGTGGAATGTAAAAACCAGAAAGAAATTCAAATTTTCCTCCAAGGTGTCTGAGTGCACATCTTTGGGCCAAATTCAACAAAGTCTAGCTAAGTAAGCTACCTTGTATTCTTGGGCTCCAGACAAGGAATATAATCAAATCATGGTGACCAACTTCAAATATTGCTGCACCGAAAGACCAATTCACCACTGAGGCTGTGCAGAAAGAGGACAGGACTGGAAAAATTATTTTCATATTCACAAACCATAAAATATAACATTACCTAAGACAAAGTGAGTGCCCCACCCCACCCCCAAAATAGAAGCCAGTTTCCCTAGTTACTTGTTGAGAAGAAAACGAAGAAGGAATTTTTACCGACACCATTTTCACTGTGTTGGGGGGGATTCCAGCTTTCTTTGAATGCCTGCCCTGGGTCAGGCTGGAAGCTAGGTCCTCAGGAACCCTGCGCTTTACGTATTATTACCCTTGTGTCACAGATGAGGGAACTCAGCCTCAGAATGATTATGCAACTCATGCCAGACCGCACAGCTAGTAAGTGGTAGAGTGGGAAGGGGGGATAGATCTGATTCATTTGAATACTCTAGACTTCTTTGCACTTTTTGGGGTATACTTCCTGAGAAAAAAATACCAACTGAATGGGGCTTCTATTATCCACATTCCAGAGTGAAATTAATGTTTCTGGGAGGATGAGGAAGGAAGTTATAGAATTTTGGGATAAAGTGACATTTGAAAGCCCATTTAAGGAATCCCACCTCCCTGTTTGATGAGTGGATCCTTCTATGGCAGCCGGTCTAGGCCACCATGACAGAGGTCACCGGGCTCTTCCACATACAGAGCTAAATACATGAGACTATAGCTGCCAACTCTTCTGGTTGGATCTCTTCCTTGAGGACAAAGAGCTCATCTATAACCCTGTCTCATGAGACCCATCAGGTCTGGCCTGGCTCCTCTCTCCGACCCTTTCAGCTGTCTTCCAGAGGGTACAGCCTGTGAATCCCTTCCTCTTGATTCTCCTATGGGATGTTTCTCCACACACTGAAGCCCTTCAAAGCCTAGCTTTTCTGAATTAAAATCTGCCAAAGCACTGGACTGTTTGCCCAATTTCTTTTTCAAACTCACCAAAGGATTCACGAATGTGAAAAATTTTATGATATGTCAGCCTGGGAGTTTTGGACTGTAAAGAATTTAGCAACTGTTGTTTCTAAGGAAGATTTGTAGCCTCATTATTTTTTAATGCCAAAAAGAAAAAATTGTAACTACTTTGTTGATTTTTTTATATCAACTAATATATAGAAATGCATTCTCCTTGTAAAAAATTTTTTATAAATATAATAATCCTCTGTCTTCATCTCAGAGCTATGGGTATTTCCTTAACAGACATCTCTGTGTACACCCAGGAATAATATATTTTGATCTTATGTGTTTTAAAAAATAAATGGAGTACATTCATAGAAGAAGTATGCTACAATTAGAATGAAAGAAGTAGATTTCTAGGCAGTGATATATAAAGGTCTTTAAGACGTGTAGCTGAGGAATAAAAGCAAGCCACAAAGCAATACATGTCATATGACTGAACAGCCTTAATGTTTCTAATTGTAGGTTTCTAAACCTAAATCTGAATACCACTCTGACTATTGAAAGGCACTGTGGCTTTCAAATTCTGAAGTCTCAAACAATACTGATAGTAACAGATATCCCAATATATGACAATAAACCGATCAAAGACAAATAAAAACTCCCCTTTTCCTTACTTATTATAATGACTGTGGTCAAAGCATCCTATTTACTTGTTCAAAACAATATTAACACTTATTTCTTGATCATCTCTAGAAGATAGACAGAATAAAAAGAAGTGGTTCCTAATCAAGAGGAGTTATAATCTATTGGGGGTAGACAAATAACACACAAGCATTTTGTATTTAAGTAATACAAAACAGTGTGTGATTAATTGCCAGGTTTTGACACAGCTGGTGAATTCAGAAAAAAGGAAGATGTCTGTAGACTGAAATGGTCAGGCAAGGCTTCACTGATGAGGAGAAGCATCAGTTGAGGATTAAAGGTTAGGAAAATTTTAGATAAGCCAATGAAAAGAGAAAGGGAGGGAAGAAATATCAGGCTAGGGAATGGGTGTGTAAACAACATACAAATTCAGCAAGTCCTCGTTAACAATGAGGGAAAGGAGGTAAATGACGCTTGTTAAATGTTGACTGTACCAGGCTCCTTATTTGTCCCAAGCTTCCCTGCAACATGTGCTGTTTCATTTAATTTTCACAACTTCTTAATTGGGTTCGTAATATTATTGTCATTTTATAAATGAAGAAATTAATTTGCACAAGGTTGCATAGTTTGAGGTAGAGCAGGGACATGAGAAAGGCATCATGATTAATTTTTCTGACTATGGTGAAAAATATCAAGATACAAATAGTAAGAACAGGAGGGACTCCATCTTAAGGCTAAGATTCCATTTGAAAAACCAGGGAGTTAGGATGTAAGATTCCTAACATTTTTACGGTGATTAGCCAACCACTGACCCTGTCTGAAGGCAGGGCAAGCAGTCCTAAATGACATGTCTTCACTGCTTGAGGGTAACCATTATCTTCGAGAAGAACAGAATCAATAAATTGCTTGTGTTAAGTTTATCTTACCAAGTATCTAGAGGACTGACAGTGGCTGGTGACATAATGTCTCACTGGAGAGGGACGTCATGAGACCACATGTCAAGGCTTCCCTCCCTTGGCCCTTTACCACATCCTAGAAATCATTAAAAAACACGAACCCTAAGCCTTTAAGTGCGCCTCCTCTCTGAGGCTGCCCACATTCCCCTTTCTTTGAGTGTGTGCTTTGCCTTATGTAAAACTTTCTTGCTGCTCAGCTTATGGCATTTTGATTCCTGCTCTTCCAAACTTGTCGGTGGGAGTTAATTAAAAACCCCTTTCCCAGTGGTAAGCCTCTTGGTTACTTCTCTACTTCATTCAATATTCTAGACTTAAGCACGAGTCTTCACCCTCTCTGTCCTACTTCAGACAAGTAGGGAAGGGCTACTGAGATGCCTGATTTGGGCTGGCAAGTTCCCATTGCTGGGGTGCCTGGATGGGACGATCATGCTCTTTAGTAGCCTGCCCGGAAATCTTTGCTTCAGGAAGTTCTCAGAACATCATTTCACTCCATCCAGTTCCCCGTGGCTCCCCCAAATGCACAGTAGGGGCTTAGTTCCCACACCATGCAGATCCAAGTGGACAGTGGATGCCAGGTGACCCCGGCCTCAGGAGTTGGTAAGGGATTTTCCCTGTGCCAAGCAGGAGTTTCATGCACTCTCCTCCCCCTCTTCTTTCTTGCTCTCTGCTGCCTGCATGGCTGCTGCCATTCACTACTACTCTTGCTTTAATGAATTCCTTCCTTACCTACACTCGTCTGACCTGTTCTCACGTTGTTTCTCTGTCAGCATCAAGAACCCTCTCTTGGGTTGAGGTCTCGCCAAGCGCACAAGGAGATCTCCCTGGACTGGACTGCCCTACAACAGGCTGCTAAGTGACCGAGTTAAGATTCAAACCCAGAGCTGTCTGATACCAGTGCTCTTCCTCAGTCCCCACTGTGTCCCTAATATGACCACTTTCCAAAAGGAAGGGATCCTGTAAGTGAATTATGGAGACAAACCTGGAAGATCAGACCAGGGGCTAAATGACAGATAGTCTGAAATCTCAAGAAATTTGAAAATAATTTAAAGAAAATCTTAAATACATGGAATTTAAATTATCGTCTGGAGAAACTACTTACTAAAAGAAGTTCATATAAAGAAGAACTGGGAACGGTGTGTGGGATAAACTGGAACAGTGAGAAAATGGAGGCTGGGGAATAGACAGGAGATAATTCCTATAGTTGAAGAACAGATAATAATTATCAGGGGGTGATGGGTGACCTGGGTAGGCTATTTACCCAGTAATCCAAGCAAACTCTACACTGGCAGTATCCACTGGGCCAAGAACCAGTATTCTCTATGGGTTATGTAACATTTCCTCTGCTCTGACTAATGAAAACTAAATGCGTTTGGGATGGAAATGACATATATGTAGATGAAGCACATAATTAGCTCTTATGCAACACTGATTTATGTAAATGAACACAATAAAGGAAGAAAGCCTTATTATAAAAGAAAGACAAGCATCACTCAGCTGTCCTCTCTAGGCTGAGGGTTTGAAATGAAGATCTTTTTACAGCTGACCTTTCTGGTTTTTATTAGTCCTCCAGGTTGGGCAAAAGATAGGCACTATTACATAGGTATTAAAGAAACCACTTGGAACTATGCTCCTACTGGTAAGAATATGCTCAATGGGAAGCCTTTTTCAGAAGATCAGTAAGTAATACATTTGCATTGAACAAGTTAATATCAGAAGCAAAAGTTGGTAATTGCTACTCATGGATAAAATGTTAATGAGGAATTGCCCATGATTGACCCTGTAAGGGCACACTGGCTATTAGAGCCACTTCCTTTGTTGTTGTTTTCATATAAGTATGGTGTGGAAGACATATTACTATAAATCAGAAATTACTCCTTCTTGTGGTTATCACCACTCTTGCTCTGTGGCAATATTCCCTGTTATTTCAGGGGATTTCTAATTATGTGTTTATCATCAATTTTGTTTGCATGGTGCTCAAGATGTGAAATAACACTTTCCCTTCTGTTATGGAATGTATGGCAGAGATTGTAAAATTGCAGCTATCTTCTTGATTTCTCTTTGCAGATAATTGGGAAGGGAAGGATAGAAGTTATGAGTGGGGGCTCTGATTTACTACATTTGTGTGTGTGGCCTCAAAGACCCCCCCAGGTCTAAACAATTTAAATTTGTAAACAATCCTAAATCATAGGAATCAATTTACTGCTTGAGGTCTAAAGTAACCTCAAAGTGGGATTAGAAACATTTTTGTGGTTCAGTACAAAGAATTTGATGAGTCTTTTAAACCAAAATGTCACGTATGCTACTTGCTACATTTGTATTTCATCTTCATCAGATCCTCCTATGAAATCTTTGCCTACAACACCTTTTTTGACTTCCATCACATTTTCTCCAGTGTAATTTTTGTCTATCAAAATTAGGCTATGGGCTTCTAATGACTAGTTTCAGTTGATGTAGTATTTTTTTTTCTTTAAAATCAAAATTTGTTAAAATTCTCTGTTTTCTTTGTTTATCTTTTACAGAGAGTTTCTTTCCTGGATCTATCTACAACGAGGCCAAAATAGGATAGGATCTGTTTATAAAAAGGCTTTGTATTTTCAGTACACTAATGATACATTTCAAACAATCATTGAAAAGCCACCCTGGCTGGGATTTTTAGGTCCAATAATTAAGGCAGAGACAGGAGACATCATTTATGTACATGTGAAAAATTTTGCTTCAAGAATCTATAGTTTTCATCCTCACGGACTCACCTACACCAAAGAAAATGAAGGTAAGTAGATCCTCTTTCCTTACATTCCTGAGCTTTTGCTTATGGAGAGGATGAGTCCACTACCTCCAGAAAGCAGGGTAATGAATGAACTGATTATCATTATGAACTAGGTGTAGTTTGGGGTAAATGCAGACTCTTACTTCTGATGTTTCTAATGTTTATATTCAAGACAGTCTTTTCAATTTCTCATCTTAAATGCGTGACCACCTTTATGAAGTTCCTGGGAAAGAAAACAAACTTTTCACTCACATGCATAAGAATTGTTTTAATGCAAAGTAACATTCATTCGTGGCTTAATAGAGAAAGCATAAGTCACATTCAAATTGTGTCATCTGATGGTTCCCATGCCCACAGTGCTTATTCTGTTTCCTAGGTGCTCTCTATCCTGATAATACTACAGGCTGGCAAAAGGAAGATGACCGTCTGCAGCCAGGAACACAGTATATTTACAAGTGGTTTGTAGAGGAAAAGCAGGGGCCTGGCCCCAATGACAGTAACTGCGTGACAAGGATTTACCACTCCCACGTAAACACTCCAAGAGATGTGGCTTCCGGACTTATAGGACCAATTCTGACTTGTAAAAGAGGTAACATACTTTTAAATTCTCCTTGTAGCAATAGAGACAACCAGAATATGTTGGCTCTCCACTCTCCTAGTGGAATTTGCTATCCAATGAGCTAGCTCCCTTTTCCTGCCTTGACCTTGATTCTCCTGCCGAGAAAAGTAAAGTTGCCATCCTAGACCCTGAGCACTAGATGGCAATCGTGAGTCCACCGCCTCAGTTCAAGTCAGTAATGGAAGTTGGTCACTAGGTGGCGGTCAAAATCAGTCAACTTGAGCCACTTAACACAACCTTACTGCCACCTTCCTCTCTCCTGCAAAGAACTGTTTCATCACAATGGGAGGAAATGGGAGGATGAGAGACTGTCTTCCTGTTCTTTGCATGCTTGGCTCTTTAGGATTCTGTTGGAGACATGCAACATTTTCTTTTATATTTTAAGCTGTCAGACTCAACAGTTTATTTTGTAGCAAAAAAATCATTGCAAAGAGGAATTTTGCTGGTTTTTTTTGTTTCAGGCACACTGGATGGAGACACGGAAAAATATATCGACAAATCTTATGTTCTGATGTTTTCTATAACTGATGAAAACAAGAGCTGGTATATCTATGACAATATTAATACATATACTGAAGCTGGCAGAGTTAATAGTAGTGATGCTGACTTCAAGGAGAGCAATCTTATGCACTGTAAGATTAAAGATAACTTTCTCATTCATAATGTCCTTAATTCTCACTTCTGTGGTTCTATTTAGTGATTTTCTTCTAGCCAAGAGTTTATATTTTTCAGTATTTTATTCAAGGTATGCTGTTTAATATGCAAGGCATCCAGTCAAACCCACTGGTTTTCAAAGTTTCATAGCAAGTAAAGTTAGGCAGATGCATTTGTTTTCTAAAGTTTGACAGTGATCAAAAGTGGATGGTAGAAAATAGGAGAGATGTAATTTGAAGGTAACAAATATTTTGGAAGAACAAAGATATGATTGACCAGATATTTAATGAAAATGTGTTTCTACATAGAATTTTTCAGGAAAGAGGCTCTCGTTATCTCAGTCACCTTTATCTTTGCTCTATTCTCTCGTGGACTTAGCTTCTTTCTATTCTTTTCCCCTTTTTACTGCTTTTTGCCTTTCAACTTATTTTTCCTCTTCTTGCCTCTAAATCCTTGTGCTCCTATCACTTCTACTCATATGCCATGTTTATGGCCTCCTTTTTTACAAACCACAAATCAAGTCCTGTTAAAGATTATGTGTGAGAACAATGTTGACACTGTGGGGTCTATGCAATGCAGAAATGCACAGAATGTATACCATGTGGCCCTAATCTACTATGCTTCATAGGTTAATGTACATTTGTTTTCAGCAATAAATGGATACACATATGGAAATCTGCCCAACCTCACCATGTGTGCAGGAGACAGGGTCAGGTGGCACTTTGTTGGCATGGGCGGTTTGTACGACATGCATCCCATCTATCTCCACGGACAAACTCTGATGTCTCGGAATCACAGGAAGGACGTCATTACCATCTTTCCTGCCTCACTGGAAGATGCCTTCATGGTGGCCAGTGGCCCTGGAGAGTGGATGCTGGGCTGTCAGATCTATGGTAGGAATTGATACTTTTACACAATACAGAGTCAGAGAGCTTCCAGTTTAAATCCATTACAAATGCCTCACTTGCCAAAGGGAAAAACTACTATGTAGGGAGGTGCCAGGATTTTCTTTTGGAAAGGCAATAATGAGGTAAGGACTGAAACTCAGATCTCTGACACTTTTAATTCAATGATAATAAACTCCCTCAGGATTTTTTCTGGGCTGGGGCAGAAAAAAAGTTCTGTTCATTAGCCTATGAATCTTACAAGAAACCTGAGTGTCAGAGCAGCTATCATTACAGCTATTTTTAAATTGAGAAAACAAGTTTCAACAGGTTAAAACAACGTAACTGTTACTAAACTCAAGAAGTTCACTTCTCTTTCTTTGTATGAAAATGGAGTTTACGTCTCTGATCAAAACCTTTCTCTTTTCTAAGTCCCATACTTTGGTTAGCATCATGCTTCAATTAATTATTTAAACAACTCAACAAGTATTTATCAGGATTTCCTCTGTGCTGTGTCCCTCCCAGGGCTAGGGAACAAAAAGAGAATCACACACAGCTATTGTTACTTGAGGACTGAAGTTAATGATAAAAAGGTTCTCACTTAGAAAAGAATATTATTTCCAGGTTAAAATGTACATTCAGTCCCACTCCTTCTATTCACTCACTTTGCAGGTGATTCCTTCATCTGAAACACCTGCTCAGCTCTGCAGAGAGGATACGGTCCGCCCTAGTAACCCTGGAAAGCCTCGGGAAGTTTCTAGGCTGATCAACCACACAGCTTTCTCCTGTGTTTCCTCTCTCTGTCTTACAGTTGTTTTTAAATTTACTTCTGGTCTGTTGGTGGTGGTGATAATTATAGGAATGCATGAATAGAATTCTGTTAGAAAGAGGAAGGAGGGAGAAAGGGAAAAATAGATGGGGTGGTGGCAAGCAGGCAGAAAAAGGAATGATACATGAGGTCATACCAGCTCAAGAGAGCTGATAGTTAAATAAACAAGCTGATAAACTCTTGGTAGCTTCAAACTGGCCACGGTGGGAGTATTTACACCACAAAAGTTAGCAAATGAAACACGTTTTGTTTTTTTATCTTTAGAGAATTGGTTTAAGAACATGCCATTAGTCCAACCCTACTCAAACACTATCCCAGTTCTCCTCCCAGAGAGTAATCCCTGTAATCAATTAGTAGTGCATATTAGCAAACCTGTTTGCTAGGTATTGCCATACAGTATATATAAACATGTAGAAATAAAAATACATAGCTATGTTTTGTGTTTTGTTTTACACAAGCAGATCACACTGCATATAATACTGTTACTTGCTTTCTTCACCCATCAGTGTGTCTTGAAATCTTTTCCATGGCATTCCCCATGCATCTGACTTATTCTTTTAAACTGTCATATAGTTTACCACATTCGGGATGTATCCCAATTTATTTAGCATTTGCCTATTGATTGACATTTAAATTGCTCTTCTTTTTTCATTTTATTAATGTTATAATCAACAGCTTTTTATTTGTATCTTTTTAAGTATGTACAAATATTTCTCTTGGCTAAGAAGTGAAATTATATAATGGAAATATACCAAGAAGTGAAATTATATAATGGAAGCATTTCTAATTTTAACAAATCCTCTCAGTTGCTTTCCAAAGAGTGTATACTAACTTACACTCCCACCAATAGTGCTCTAAAAACAGGACACAAGCCTGATGCCCTCATGGAATTATCTGCCTTGATTTTCCTCCTGCTTGCCTACTTATTAACTTAACAAGCCAACTAACTCATTAGTGACTAATGTTAGCAATTTCATACCTTTGCAGGAAGATGTTTTGGCCAAATAGACACTCGAATGCTTCTCAGTAGACAGGTGCCATCTTCATCTAGCAGTTGGTCCAGTGCAAGTTATTTTTGTCTAGTAATATGTGTTCCTCTACTATTCACCTTTGCCTGATGGTTTTTGTACTTGTTTAATAAATTTTAGGTTTCTGCATAGATTCCATAAGTAAAATACCTTAAATTTCTCAGAGAGGGGAAGTTGCAATATTGTTGGCTGAAATGCAAAATATATATGTACTAAGAAAAATGTTTTAATAACATTCTCTACTTGGGTTTACTGTTTTTCAGAGAGTGTGCAGGCCTTTTTCTATGTAAGGAATTGCCAGAAACCTTCAGCACCTGTTACTGGAATGCAAGTTATACAGTATTATATTGCTGCAAAGGAAATTTCTTGGAACTATGCTCCATATGGTATAGATTTCTTCACTAAAAAAAATTTAACAGCAGCTGGAAGGTAGTGATTCAGTGATTTAAATATTTATGCTTAAATAAAATAATTGAAGATTTCATATCCCAGCTACTCCTAAAAAGAGTTTAGGCACCTTATAATTAAAATATACTGATAAAATAAAAGAGGGAAAATAGTTATATCAAAAATTGGAAAATATTGCATCTAAGGATTTTTGGTACACAAAATTTTTCTCTAAGTGCTTTGGCAGCCAATGAATGCAAAGGAAAATGTACTGCTCGTATTTTTCCTTTCCCTAAATTTTTTTTTAATTAAGGCATCATTGATATACAATCTTGTGAAGGTTTCACATGAGCAACATTGTGTTTTCAACACTCAGCTATATTACCAAGTCCCCTCCAACCCACTGCAATCATTGTCCATCACCTCATTAAGATGTCATAGAGTCATTACTTGTCTTCTCTGCCTAACACTAAATTTAAAAATGGATATATTTTATAATAATGAGACATCTAACAACATAGTGGACAATGTCATCAATAGTAGTTTTGCAAAATTTCAAAAACATTCCTCCTGTGTAATTTGTACTTTCTTGTTAAGATCTGAAATATAATTAAATAATTTTCTATGACATCCTTAATATTATATAAATATTTTTTACTCCGTAATACCTAAGACTATATTATTATTATTTTAGTGACTAAAAACTAAGACTAACATATATTACTATGGCTTCATCATTTAAAAGTGCACAAAAAGTTTATCTGATACTCTAAACTGCTCTAATTGTATTTACCAATTTGAAAATTATAGGAGTTTTAATCTTTCTGGTCTACTAATGAAAGTTACATGTCAAAAAATATCAAGTTCTAAAATCACCAAAAAATCATGTTTCCCAATGTATTTATTTTTCTCTCATGCACAGAAAATTTGAGAAAACTAAAAATTTCTGTCAAGTGAATACTTTCTCTTCTCACATTTTAAGCTCAGCAATAAATTATTCAAGCTATGTGATAGAAATTTGTATTAATTGTGAGAAGGATATCTGAGTTTAGAGAAAAAATTAGATTCAGAATTAAATCCAACTCTTACATTGACTAAAATAAGTATGAATCAATATTAAATTCTTTTGACTTGCTTGAGTCTCCTAGCTATGAAATTCTGCGATGTCTTATTGAACACTTTTTCTCAGGGGACCCCATTTTATTTCATTATAGTAGAGTAAGAAGATAAGAATGATACCTCTCATCTTAATATTCTAGCATCTCTGCACATAGTTGTTTCAAAAACAATATTTTTTATTACTTACCCAAAAAGAAATCATACATAATGTTTTTAAAATTTTTATTCCAATAGAAAATTTGTAGATAAATAACTAGTAGACAGACATAGATACCTATATACACACGCATAGACAAAAGGCTATAAAGACTTGACAGTGGCTACATATAATGGTGGGATTGTGAAGATTTTAATTTTCTTTGTTATATTTTTATTTTCAAATGTTTTACAATAAGCATGCATTTCTTTTAAATAAATTAAAGTCCTTTAAAACAGATGTATGTAGATTCTTGCTTTCTTTTCATATGACCTCTGTACATTGAAAAGTTCTTTGTGTTTCTACTCTTTCTACACAGTGAATCTCAGGAATTTTTCAAACAAAGTCCAACCAGAATTGGAGGAATTTACAAAAAAATAGTTTACCGTGAATACACAGATGCTTCCTTCCAAACAGAGAAGGCAAGAGAAAAACACCTTGGGATCCTCGGTAAAATTCCATTCATAGCTTACAGGGTTATAAACACCATTTACATATATTCTGTGCCTCGAAATAGTATTTACTTACCCACTGTTTTGGAAATCTTAGCAGTCATCTTATAACCTTATGAAAATAAAACATTCTGACTCACCCAATTTTAAACTACATTCTTTTGTCCCCATAAATCCAAAAAGATGAATATATTCATGTGACCCAGTGTGGCTTTCCAAGACCCTGAACCACCTGGATCTCTGGTAGTTGGACATGTTTCTGGTTCGCGACATCATCTCTTCAGTTTATTCCTAGAAGAAGAGTAACAGAGCCTGACGTGCATGAAAACCTGAGGACAGCTCCTAACTCTGTTGGTTTCTAGGCCCTGTCATTAAGGCGGAGGTGGGAAAGATCCTCAAGATCACTTTCTATAACAATGCCTCCCTGACGCTCAGCATTCAGCCTCACGGACTACGTTACAGCAAGAGCAATGAGGGCTCCTTCTACAAAACCCCCGGAGGAAGTAAGTAGGGCTCAAGGGAGACCCGAGCAAGCCGTATGGCAGTATAATGTCAGCGAGCAAATAAAACTTCTGAAATCATTGTGCAGCCCCCTTTTCACGTCAGTGCAGCTGTGCGTACTTGCTGTGGCAGTGGTTCCTTCAGCCTCTTTGAGCTGTCACCCGAGGTGCTACGGGGTGAGCAAGATACAGACCTTGCTCGCAGAGATCTCACAGGCTAAACCAGGGTACCTTTGGTCCTAGGTCCTATTTTACAAGTGTTTATTTCTTCCTAGGTACCCCTCCACCCTCCTCTCATGTAAGTCCTGGCACAACATTTGTCTATACATGGGAAGTTCCAAGCGATGTGGGTCCTACTGCCACAGATCCTGACTGCCTGACCTGGTTATACTACTCCTCAGTAAATATGGCACGAGACACCAACAGTGGCCTCGTGGGGCCTCTCCTCGTGTGCAGAAATGGAAGTCTAGGAGAGGATGGCAAACAGGTGAGTCATGGGGCTAACGCCCAAGTGTGCCTTCCTGAAGTTCACCGGAGACAGAACTGCAGAGGGAACAGAACACAATGTGGCAATCAGCAGCTTCAGTTTCCTCTGTGTGCTGATGTCTTCCAATTCGATTCTTTCCTCAACTCCAGACCTGTGTCTT